>NC_061512.1:162127366-162188742 GCF_022539505.1 Lolium rigidum
TCACTTCGGGGCCTTTGGTTCCGGACGATGACATGTGCATACAACTTGTAGATACAATCTAAGCAATAAGTATAGAAGCTCAAATCTAAGATCATGCCACTCGGGCCCTAGTGACAAGCATTAAGCATAACAAGATTGCGGCAACAATAACTTCATAAACTTTGTAGATAGACAATCATAATGTAACAATCCATCGGATCCCGACAAACACAACACCGATTACATCGAGATGAATCTCAATCATGTAAGGCAGCTCATGAGATCATTGTATTGAAGTACATGGGGAGAGAGAATACCAGCTAGCTACGGCTAGAACCCGTAGATCCATGGGGGAACTACTCACGGAGCATGATGGGGCGATGGCGTTGATGGAGATGGCTTCCGGGGGCACTTCTCGTCCCGACGGGTGCGCGGGACAGAGATTACTGTCCCCAGATTGGAGTTCCGCGACGGTGGCGGCGCCCATGGAGTCTTTGCGGGTTTCGTCAAGTGGTCCGGTGTTTTTAGGTCGAAAGGGAGTTTATAGGCGAAGAGGCGCGCAGGGGGGCACTAGGGGCGCCACACCCTAGGCCGCGGCCGGGGGCCGGCCCGCCCGCCTGTGGTGTGGTGGCCCCAGGCCCCTCTCCGACTCCTCTTCGATGTCTGGAGCCTTAGGGGAAAATAGGAGGTTTGGCGTTGATTTCGTCCAATTCGAGAATATTGCCCGAGAGCAGCCTTTGCGGAACCAAAAAGCGACAGAAAACAGGAAGCTGGCCTTTGTGGCATCTTGTTAATAGAGTTAGTTCGGAAAACGCATGAAAATCATCATAAAGTGTGAGCAAAACATGTGAGATGTCATAAAACAAGCATGGAACGACATGGAAATTATGGATACGTTGGAGACGTATCTGGCATCCCAAGCTTAGTTCCTGCTCGTCCCGAGCAGGTAAAACGATAAAAGAATAATTTACGGAGTGACATGCTACTACATAACCTTGATCATACTATTGCAAAGCATATGTAATGAATGCAGATGACTCAAAACAATGATCTATGATTGCTAAACAAACTAGATAACATATAAGCAAAGACTTTTCATGAATAGTACTTTCAAGACAAGCATCAATAAGTCTTGCATAAGAGTTAACTCATAAAGCAATAAATTCAGAGTAAAGGTATTGAAGCAACAGCAAAGGAAGATTAAGTTTCAGCAGTTTGCTTTCAACTTTAACATGTATATCTCATGGATATTGTCAACACAAAGTAATATAATAAGTGCAAATATGCAAGTATGTAGGAATCAATGCACAGTTCACACAAGTGTTTGCTTCTTGAAGGTGGAGAGAAATAGGTGAACTGACTCAACAATAAAAGTAAAAGAATGGTCCTTCAAAGAGGAAAGCATCGTTGCTATATTTGTGCTAGAGCTTGATTTTGAAAACATGAAGAGAGCATAAAAATAAAGTTTTGAGAGGTGTATGTTGTTGTCAGCAGATGGTAGCGGGTACTCTAACCCCTTGCCAGACAAACCTTCAAAGAGCGGCTCCCATTTTATTTTATTTTTGGATGGCACTCCTTCCAACCTTTCTTTCACAAACCATGGCTAGCAGAATCCTCGGGTGCACGCCAGCAATCTCATACCATGAAGGAGTGCCTTTTATTTTAGTTTTATTATGATGACACTCCTCCCAACCTTTGCTTACACAAGCCATGGCCCTAGCCGAATCCTTCGGTGCAGTCCAACAATCCACATACCATGGAGGAGTGTCTATTTTTGTTAATTAATTTGGGAGCTAGGAATCCCATTGCCAGCTCTTTTTACAAAATTATTGGATAAGCGGATGAAGCCACTAGTCCATTGGTGAAAGTTGCTAACAAGATTGAAGATAAACACCACATACTTCCTCATGAGCTATAAAACATTGACACAAATAAGAGGTAATAAATTTTGAATTGTTTAAAGGTAGCACTCAAGCAATTTACTTTGGAATGGCGGAGAAAGTACCATGTAGGTAGGTAGGTATGGTGGACACAATGTGGCATAGTGGATTGGCTCAAGTATCTTGGATGCATGAGAAGTAATCCCTCTCGATACAAGGTTTAGGCTAGCAAGGTTGTTTGAGGCAAACACAAGGATGAACTAGTATGACAAAACTCACATAAAAGACATATTACAAGCATTATAAGACTATACATCGTCTTCCTTGTCGTTCAAACACCTTACTAGAAATTATCTACGTTTCCTTTGCCGTCGCACGCTTTGCCGGGCAGTCTTTGCCGTGCGTGCACGCACGGCAAAGCCTTTGCCGTGCGTACAGCGGTCTTTGCCGTGCAAAGTGCCGCACGGCAATGTCAGTCTTTGCCGTAGTGCATTGGGTAAAGATATGATCGATGTTATCCTCCTCTTGTAGACATGTGTAACACGTGTCCGGATGCTCCTGGAGTCCATGCCTCGCTCGCCGATCTGAGGTCCATAACCTGTATCTGAGGGTCAGCCATGCAAACACCTTGCACTTCATGGGGGAGAAAGAGCCCCACACCGGCTCACTCATGCTCCAGCGAATGCCACCCATACATAGCATCTTATATGTACCCTTTGCTGTGTAGATCCCCGAATCCACTCCTTTCCAAGAGATTCTATCAGGCCTCGTGCCGTCTTTTTCCACCTCCTCCACAGCCTCCCACAGGCGCAGACATTGCATCCAGAGCTCCGCGGACATCTCCCCTTGAATATCATCTATCCATCCATCCTCATGCAGTGCCTCCGCCACCCGTCTGTTGTTCCTCCTCCGGGTAGGTACCCTGGCAAAAACCTCCGGAGCTAGCTCCTCTGCAGTGTATTGATACGTCTCCAACGTATCGATAATTTCTTGTGTTCCATGCCACATTATTGATGTTATCTACATGTTTTATGCACACTTTATATCATATTCGTGCATTTTCTGGAACTAACCTATTAACAAGATGCCGAAGTGCCGATTCGTTGTTTCTAGCTGTTTTTGGTTTCGGAAATCCTAGTAAAGAAATATTCTCGGAATTGGACGAAATAAAAGCCCGGAGGCCTATTTTCTCACGAAGCTTCCGGAAGTCCGAAGGAGAGACGAAGAGGGGCCACGGGGTGGCCAAACCCTAGGGCGGCGCGGCCCCACCCCCGGCCGCGCCGGCCCGTGGTTTGGGCCCCCGTGCCGCCTCTCAACTTGCCCTTCCGCCTACAAATAGCCTCCGTGACGAAACCCCCGCATGCGAGAGCCACGATACGGAAAACATTGCGAGACGCCGTCGCCGCCGATCCCATCTCGGGGATCCAGGAGATCGCCTCCGGCACCCCTGCCGGAGAGGGGATTCATCTCCCGGAGGACTCTACACCGCCATGGTCGCCTCCGGTGTGATGTGTGAGTAGTCTACCCCTGGACTATGGGTCCATAGCAGTAGCTAGATGGTTGTCTTCTCCCCATTGTGCTATCATTGTCGGATCTTGTGAGCTGCCTATCATGATCAAGATCATCTATATGTAATTCTATATGTTGCGTTTGTTGGGATCCGATGAATAGAGAATACTTGTTATGTTGATTATCAAAGTTATACATGTGTTGTTTATGATCTTGCATGCTCTCCGTTATTAGTAGATGCTCTGGCCAAGTAGATGCTTTTAACTCCAAGAGGGAGTACTTATGCTCGATAGTGGGTTCATGCCTGCATTGACACCGGGACGAGTGACAGAAAGTTCTAAGGTTGTGTTGTGCTTGTTGCCACTAGGGATAAAACATTGATGCTATGTCTAAGGATGTAGTTGTTGATTACATTACGCACCATACTTAATGCAATTGTCCGTTGCTTGCAACTTAATACTGGAGGGGTTCGGATGATAACCTGAAGGTGGACTTTTTAGGCATAGATGCAGTTGGATGGCGGTCTATGTACTTTGTCGTAATGCCCAATTAAATCTCACTATACTCATCATGATATGTATGTGCATTGCCATGCTCTCTTTATTTGTCAATTGCCCAACTGTAATTTGTTCACCCAACATGCTGTTCGTCTTATGGGAGAGACACCTCTAGTGAACTCGTGGACCCCGGTCCAATTCTCTTTACTCGAAATACAATCTACTTGCAATACTTGTTCTACTTGTTTTCTCGCAAACAATCATCTTCCACACAATACGGTTAATCCTTTGTTACAGCAAGCCGGTGAGATTGACAACCTCACTCGTTTCGTTGGGGCAAAGTACTTTGGTTGTGTTGTGCGGGTTCCACGTTGGCGCCGGAATCTCGGTGTTGCGCCGCACTACATCCCGCCGCCATCAACCTTCAACGTGCTTCTTGGCTCCTCCTGGTTCGATAAACCTTGGTTTCTTTACGAGGGAAAACTTGCTCGCTGTGCTCATCATACCTTCCTCTTGGGGTTGCCCAACGAACGTGTGAAATACACGCCATCAAGCATATTTTCTACGGCGCCGTTGTCGGGGAGATCAAGACACGCTGCAAGGGGAGTCTCCACTTCTCAATCTCTTTACTTTGTTTTTGTCTTGCTTTATTTTATTTACTACTTTGTTTGCTGCACTAAATCAAAACACAAAAAAATTAGTTGCTAGTTTTACTTTATTTGCTATCTTGTTTGCTATATCGAAAACACAAAAAAATTAGTTTACTTGCATTTACTTTATCTAGTTCACTTTATTTACTATCGCTAAAATGAGTAATCCTGAAGTTGAAGTTCGTTCATTTAAGCAACAAGGGGGAGAATGTTTAAAAGATGCTTGGTATAGAATTAGTGATGCCCATAATAGGTGCACTAAGAAACACTCCACCACTATCCTACTCGGGAATTTTTATGTTGGTATCTCTAGCTGGAATAGATATGTTCTTGATTGTCTCGCGGGAGGTAACTTCCTAGGTGCTCCCGCTTTAGAAGCTAGTTGCATTATTGAGAGTTTATTTGGAACACCACCTGTTAATGAAACTAAAAGTGAAACCTCCCTTGAGGATGTTATGAAAAAATTGGAAACCATAGAGAAAAATTGTAGCATTGAAACTAAAATGGAAATATTACTCGGATAATACTGATAAACTTGATAAAATCCTAGGAGGAATTAATGAAAGAATTGCTACTCTAGAAACTTGTGCTATCCATGATAATCAAACCCATAGAATTGGTAAACTTGAAGAAGCTATAAGAAAATTGGGTTCAACTTTTTCTTCTCTTAAATTTAATGAGAAAGCTTATGTGGGTAAGGAGCAAAAATTCATGTATGTCTCTAAGGTGCCTAAACCAAAGAATTACTATAGGCCTAAAATTGATAAAACTCCCAACACCGCTGGTAATGATGTTGATGCTTCATCTCTCGATGTTACTTGATACACACTTTCGCGCCTAGCCGAAAGGCGTTAAAAAAAAGCGCTTATGGGAGACAACCCATGTTTTTACCTACAGTACTTTGTTTTTATTTTGTGTCTTGGAAGTTGTTTACTACTGTAGCAACCTCTCCTTATCTTAGTTTTGAGTTTTGTTGTGCCAAGTTAAGCCGTTGATAGAAAAGTAAGTACTAGATTTGGATTACTGCGCAGTTCCAGATTTCTTTGCTGTCACGAATCTGAGCCCACTGCCCTGCAGGAAGCTCAGAAAATTATGCCAATTTACGTGCATGATCCTCAGATATGTACGCAACTTTCATTCAATTTGAGCATTTTCATTTGAGCAAGTCTGGTGCCATTTTAAAATTCGTCAATACGAACTGTTCTGTTTTGACAGATTCTGCCTTTTATTTCGCATTGCCTCTTTCGCTATGTTGGATGAATTTCTTTGATCCACTAATGTCCAGTAGCATTATGCAATGTCCAGAAGTGTTAAGAATGATTGTGTCACCTCTGAATATGTCAATTTATATTGTGCACTAACCCTCTAATGAGTTGTTTCGAGTTTGGTGTGGAGGAAGTTTTCAAGGATCAAGAGAGGAGTATGATGCAACATGATCAAGGAGAGTGAAAGCTCTAAGCTTGGGGATGCACCCGGTGGTTCACCCCTGCATATATCAAGAAGGCTCAAGCGTCTAAGCTTGGGGATGCCCAAGGCATCCCCTTCTTCATCAACAAATTATCAGGTTCCTCCCCTGAAACTACATTTTTATTCGGCCACATCTTATGTGCTTTTTCTTGGAGCATCGGTTTGTTTTTGTTTTTGTTTTGTTTGAATAAAAAGGATCCTAGCATTCACTTTATGGGAGAGATACACGCTCCTCTGTAGCATATGGACAAGTATGTCCTTGGTTTCTACTCATAGTATTCATGGCGAAGTTTCTCCTTCGTTAAATTGTTATATGGTTGGAATTGGAAAATGATACATGTAGTAATTGCTATAAATGTCTTGGGTAATGTGATACTTGGCAATTGTTGTGCTCATGTTTAAGCTCTTGCATCATATGCTTTGCACCCATTAATGAAGAAATACATAGAGCATGCTAAAATTTGGTTTGCATATTTGGTTTCTCTAAGGTCTAGATAATTTCTAGTATTGAGTTTGAACAACAAGGAAGACGGTGTAGAGTTTTATAATGCTTTCAATATGTCTTTTATGTGAGTTTTGCTGTACCGTTCATCCTTGTGTTTGTTTCAAATAAGCCTTGCTAGCCTAAACCTTGTATCGAGAGGGAATACTTCTCATGCATCCAAAATACTTGAGCCAACCACTATGCCATTTGTGTCCACCATACCTACCTACTACATGGTATTTTCCAGCCATTCCAAAGTAAATTGCTTGAGTGCTACCTTTAAAATTCCATCATTCACCTTTGCAATATATAGCTCATGGGACAAATAGCTTAAAAACTATTGTGGTATTGAATATGTAATTATGCACTTTATCTCTTATTAAGTTGCTTGTTGTGCGATAACCATGTTTATCGGGGAACGCCATCAACTCATTGTTGAATTTCATGTGAGTTGCTATGCATGTTCGTCTTGTCCGAAGTAAGGGCGATCTACACCGAGTTGAATGGTTTGAGCATGCATATTGTGAGAGAAGAACATTGGGCCGCTAACTAAAGCCATGTTCCATGGTGGAAGTTTCAGTTTTGGACAAACATCCTCAAATCTCTAATGAGAAAAGAATTAATTGTTGTTGAATGCTTAAAGCATTAAAAGAGGAGTCCATTATCTGTTGTCTATGTTGTCCCGGTATGGATGTCTAAGTTGAGAATAATCAAAAGCGAGAAATCCAAATGCGAGCTTTCTCCTTAGACCTTTGTACAGGGCGGCATAGAGGTACCCCTTTGTGAAACTTGGTTAAAGCATATGTATTGCGGTGATAATCCAGGTAGTCCAAGCTAATTAGGACAAGGTGCGAGCACTATTAGTACACTATGCATGAGGCTTGCAACTTATAAGATATAATTTACATGATGCATATGCTTTATTACTACCGTTGACAAAATTGTTTCATGTTTTCAAAATCAAAGCTCTAGCACAAATATAGCAATCGATGCTTTTCCTCTATGAGGACCATTCTTTTACTTTCAATGTTGAGTCAGTTCACCTATTTCTCTCCACCTCAAGAAGCAAACACTTGTGTGAACTGTGCATTGATTCCTACATATTCGCTTATTGCACTTATTATATTACTCTATGTTGACAATATCCATGAGATATACATGTTACAAGTTGAAAGCAACCGCTGAAACTTAATCTTCTTTTGTGTTGCTTCAATACCTTTACTTTGAATTATTGCTTTATGAGTTAACTCTTATGCAAGACTTATTGATGCTTGTCTTGAAGTGCTATTCATGAAAAGTCTTTGCTTTATGATTCACTTGTTTACTCATGTCATCACCATTGTTTTGATCGCTGCATTCTCTACATATGCTTTACAAATAGTATGATCAAGATTATGATGGCATGTCACTCCGAAATTATCTTTGTTATCGTTTTACCCGCTCGGGACGAGCAGAACTAAGCTTGGGGATGCTGATACGTCTCCAACGTATCGATAATTTCTTGTGTTCCATGCCACATTATTGATGTTATCTACATGTTTTATGCACACTTTATATCATATTCGTGCATTTTCTGGAACTAACCTATTAACAAGATGCCGAAGTGCCGGTTGCTGTTTTCTCGCTGTTTTTGGTTTCGAAATCCTAGTAAAGAAATATTCTCGGAATTGGACGAAATAAAAGCCCGGAGGCCTATTTTCTCACGAAGCTTCCGGAAGTCCGAAGGAGAGACGAAGAGGGGCCACGGGGTGGCCAAACCCTAGGGCGGCGCGGCCCCACCCCTGGCCGCGCCGGCCTGTGGTTTGGGCCCCCCGTGCCGCCTCTCAACTTGCCCTTCCGCCTACAAATAGCCTCCGTGACGAAACCCCCAGTACCGAGAGCCACGATACGGAAAACATTACTGAGACGCCGTCGCCGCCGATCCCATCTCGGGGGATCCAGGAGATCGCCTCCGGCACCCTCGCCGGAGAGGGGATTCATCTCCCGGGAGGACTCTACACCGCCATGGTCGCCTCCGGTGTGATGTGTGAGTAGTCTACCCCTGGACTATGGGTCCATAGCAGTAGCTAGATGGTTGTCTTCTCCCCATTGTGCTATCATTGTCGGATCTTGTGAGCTGCCTATCATGATCAAGATCATCTATATGTAATTCTATATGTTGCGTTTGTTGGGATCCGATGAATAGAGAATACTTGTTATGTTGATTATCAAAGTTATACATGTGTTGTTTATGATCTTGCATGCTCTCCGTTATTAGTAGATGCTCTGGCCAAGTAGATGCTTTTAACTCCAAGAGGGAGTACTTATGCTCGATAGTGGGTTCATGCCCGCATTGACACCGGGACAGTGACGAGAAAGTTCTAAGGTTGTGTTGTGCTCGTTGCCACTAGGGATAAAACATTGATGCTATGTCTAAGGATGTAGTTGTTGATTACATTACGCACCATACTTAATGCAATTGTCCGTTGCTTGCAACTTAATACTCGGAGGGGTTCGGATGATAACTCTGAAGGTGGACTTTTTAGGCATAGATGCAGTTGGATGGCGGTCTATGTACTTTGTCGTAATGCCCAATTAAATCTCACTATACTCATCATGATATGTATGTGCATTGTCATGCTCTCTTTATTTGTCAATTGCCCAACTGTAATTTGTTCACCCAACATGCTCGTTCGTCTTATGGGAGAGACACCTCTAGTGAACTGTGGACCCCGGTCCAATTCTCTTTACTGAAATACAATCTACTGCAATACTTGTTCTACTTGTTTTCTCGCAAACAATCATCTTCCACACAATACGGTTAATCCTTTGTTACAGCAAGCCGGTGAGATTGACAACCTCACTGTTTCGTTGGGGCAAAGTACTTTGGTTGTGTTGTGCAGGTTCCACGTTGGCGCCGGAATCTCCGGTGTTGCGCCGCACTACATCCCGCCGCCATCAACCTTCAACGTGCTTCTTGGCTCCTCCTGGTTCGATAAACCTTGGTTTCTTTCTGAGGGAAAACTTGCTGCTGTGCTCATCATACCTTCCTCTTGGGGTTGCCCAACGAACGTGTGAAATACACGCCATCATGTATCCGCCGATCCATCTGTCCGTCCAAAAGTAAATCATACGTCCATCTCCCACAGTAAACTGCGCCAGGCTCTGAAAAGCTCCCGTAGCTTCCGGGTCCTTTGGCCCCGGCAGGCCTTGCCATGGCCTCTCCGGATCTGTACGTCTGAGCCAGTGCCATCTCATTCTAAGGGCGAGGCCCTGTAGCCTGAGGTCCTTGATCCCCAGTCCTCCTAGCTCCTTAGGTTTACACATGCTCCTCCATGCCACAAGGCACTGTCCTCCCTGCACTTCGTCCTTGCCGGCCCAGAAAAAAGCCCGCATCCACTTGTTTATCTCCTCAAGCATCCAGACAGGGGCCTCTGCGATCACCATTTGGTGCACCGCTCTTGCCGCCACCACTGAATTTATCAGAACCAGTCTCCCCTCTCTACTAATGAGCCCCCTCTGCCATCCCGGGACACTTTTGATGACCTGGTCCAACAGCGGCTGCCACTCCGCCTTAGTGAGGGGGCGAAGTGCCATCTGAAGTCCCAAATATCTGATCGGGAACGCCGCCAGCTCACATCCCAGGATCGTAGCCGTCCTCTCCTCCTCCTCCTGTGTTCCGCGAATAAGCGTGGCAGTAGTCTTACAAAAGTTCACATGTAGCCCTGACGCCTCTCCAAAGAGATTCAGAATGTGTTTCGCGGCCCATAGCTCCCCGTAGCTCGGCTTGAGGAAGAGCACAACATCATCCGCATACACTGAAACCCTCTGTATGGGTGAAATGGAGGCCAAGTCTCCAAACAAGCCCTCCTCCACGGCCTTGATAACCATCACGGTTAGGGCCTCCATCGCCGCCACAAATAGCATGGGAGATGTGGGGTCCCCTTGTCTCAAGCCCCTAGCATGATATATGCGGCCTCCCGGTACTCCATTCACCATCACCCTAGTGTTGGAAGTATAGAGCAGCAGCGCTACCCACTTCAGGTATCTCTCTCCAAAACCCATTTTCCTCAGCACCTCAAAAAGGAAACTCCAAGAAATAGAGTCAAAAGCACGCGCAATGTCAAGCTTTAGGAGCACGCCGGTGTGCCTCCTCGTGTTAATCTTTCTGGCCACTTGTCTCACTAACACAAAGTTGTCATGCAAACTCCGGCTCTTAATGAACGCAGATTGATTCATGCTCACCAGCTCCCCCAATCTAGGGCGGAGTCTATTTGCAATGATCTTCGAGAAGAGCTTCGCAAAGCTATGCACAAGGCTGATGGGCCTATAATCCTTGATCTCCGAAGCCTCCGGCTTCTTAGGTATCAAGGTGATCAACGCTCGATTTAACCTGGCAAAGCCTCTCCCATCACCCACTCCAAGTTTCATTATACCGGCGAGAATGTCGTGCTTAATGATTGGCCAAGCCCTCTGGTAGAAGGCGCCAGTGAAACCATCCGGACCTGGCGCCCTATCGCTCGGCAGCTCACGTATCGTATTCCAAACCTCCTCCTCGGTGAACATAGCTTCCAGCTCTTCCAGGTCCGTGACAGGGATGTTTAATGCCTCCAAGTTAATGGTATGCTCTCTGTTCTGGATTCTCCCAATAAGACTCTCAAATGCCTCGGTGAAGACTTCATTCTTTCTCTCCTGCGCTGTTACCAACTCCTCTCCCACACGGACAGCAGCGATGACTCTCCCTTACTCTGTCTTAAACGATCCAGGTTGTAGACAGGCAAACAATACAGAAAATATATATTTACCTTGCTGCAAATCATTTCGATATTTGTGTAGCTGATGCCATGTTGGATATTCCTGGTGGATACTGGGCTCGCAAAGCTGGGTTATGAGTATATCAACATAGGTAATCTCTTCACATCTCTTACCCTGTTTGCTTCCACCTTTTTTTTTGTGGACTGTTCGTGTTTAGAAATGAGAAATGCACTATCCACAATTGGCTTATTTATTGTTAGTTTCTTAAGGATGTGTTTCTTTGAAACTGCAGGTGACTGTTGGGCAGATTTTAACAGAGACTCCCAGTGACTAAATGTTAACAGATATATGCGCAAAGAGAAAGAGCAATACACAATTTAAAATCTATTTTATGCTCAATTATATAAAGAGAACCATCATATTTTTTTGAACTGCAACATTAGAAGAGTAAATTTCCATAGGTTTCATTTCATCACTAAAATGCCCGACGTTTTTTTACAGGGCAATTTGGCAGCAAATGCATCGTCATTTCCATCAAGAATAACTGCCTTGGCAGATTATGTGCACGGAAAAGGGCTCAAAATTGGAATCTACGGTGATGCAGGGTATGCACCTTATAGAAATATTCAGTAAACGATTCACAATGGATCTCTAGCTCAAATCACACCAGTCCCTCTCCTTTCAGACTACGAACTTGCAGCAAGTTGATGCCCGGTTCGCTAGGATACAAAGAGCGAGATGCGAGTACGTACGCATCTTGGGTAAAACAATTTAAATGTTTACTAGCTCATCTAAAATATAGCATTCCTGGTTGGGTAATGGGATTCAAACTGATTTTCGCAGATTGTTGTGTTTCAAGGGGGATTGACTACTTGAAGTATGACAACTGCCACAACCATAATATTAGTCCAATAACAAGGTAACCATTGCAACTACCGAACTTGCACAAAATTATCACGGTCCGTCTAAATTCAGATATTAAAATGGATCAAGATATTCATGACAAAAATGCAGATATACCAAGATGAGTAAAGCCCTACTGAGTTCTGGAAGGAACATTTTCTTCTCCCTTTGTGAACGGTAACTGATTCTTGTCTTCTGAATGATCAAATGGAGGGTTTCAATTTGTTTCATCTGTTCTAAATAAAGAGCACTGTTGTGCAGGGGTGTGGAAGATCCGACAACATGGGCAGGTGGCTTAGGAAACAGTTGGAGGACAACAGGAGACATCAAGGACACATGGTCAAGGTGAAGCTCACATCCTGCCAAACCTTTATTGTCCCTGAAAACGTTTGTATTGTTTAGATGGAGATTGTTCCTGTCCAGAAATACTATGAAAATTTTGGCAGCATGGCTAATAACGCTGACCAGAGCAACAAGTGGGCATCATATGCAGGGCCTGGTGGACGGAACAGTTAATCTTTCGGACCTATGAAAAAATTGAGCATGCCAAGTGTGCAGGTACACGGATACAGGATCTGGGGTTTGTTCTCGATCAAAGTTTAAAAGCTTATGATGATAATTCAGGGTGACCTCTCTTGAATGTCTCTGCTTCAGACCCAGACATGCGGGAAGTAGGAAACAGAGGGATGACGATGGAAGAGTACCGCTCCCATTTTAGCATATGGGCTCTAGTCAAGGTAACGATGAGATGCCTTTGCATCAGACATAAATGGCAAATCATCAGAACAGCAGTGGTAGACAAGAAATTTTAACAAGATTATGATGTTCATCTGGATTCAACCAGGCACCTCGGCTGACTGGTTGTGACATCGGATCGTTGAGCAATGAAACCAAGGAAATACTCAGCAACCAGAATGTCATTGCAGTTAACCAAGGTAAAGACTCCTCCAAAATGGTTATGTGAAACCTAAAGGATGTTACTGAACTTTACTGATTCATGACCAGATGAGCTTGGGGTACAAGGGCACAAAGTGCAACAAGATGGATATCTAGAAGTAAGTACGAGGATAGAACATAAGCTTTCTTATATATAGAATCATGTGGTTGGAAAAGAAATATAGTATCATGTCATGTTTAACACTTAGGACTAGTAATCTATACTTCATTAACTTGGGCTTAGATTTGGGCCAGTCGATTAAGTGGAGGGAGAGTTGCTCTTGTGCTGTGGAACAGAGGGCCTGCTGAATCATCTATTACTGCTAGTTGGAGCAACATTGGTCTAAGTCTGTCAGCTGTTGTTGATGCTCATGATCTGTGGGCAGTAAGTACTTTGTCAAACCATATGAGCCCCATGGTTAAACCCATAAAATGTTCTCTGATTTGCATACGAAGTGTTCTTCAACCCCATCTTTTGTGTGTGTGGTTTTTGTGTGCTTCCAGGATGAGGTTACATCATCAGTGCAAGGAAGCCTGAAGAAAAATGTGGATTCTCATGCATGCAAGATGTATGTCTTGACCCCGAAATAGAAAAGGATTCTCAACGTTACATATTATTATGAAATAATCATTTCAAAAGATAATAAGAAATCACCAAGATTGGTATGGGTGTGAAATATGTCCAAGCATTGATAGTACTACATCGCTTGAAGATATACACAGCATGTCACATAAAAGGGCGTACCCACTATTGAAAGCTCCCACACATTGTCGGGTCTGTGGAAGGGTATTTCTAGGCAGCCTTTCCCTTGCATTTATGCAAGGAGGCTGATTCGAATGAAGGACCTCCAGGACACAAGTGGAGATAGCATGTCACATGTGTCCAGAATTAATTGTAGATATTATAAATGTAACGCCAAGACACTTTGACTAAACAAAAAAAAACTTGTTTTGTATTTCTCATATCTGGCAAATTATTGTTCAAACTGACCGTACAGTTCTCAGGAAATTATTTAAAACTTCCAACATACATGTGCACTAAATTACAGTATGATGCTTTTGCAATACGGATTCAGTACCAAAACAACTGTACAAAAAGCATCGGCGAACATACCTACATCAATTCTGGCACTCCTAGGTGGCACTCCTGCTCTCTCTCAACACCAAACAATTTATATGATTATGATACAGTTGGTGGACTGTATTTCTGTAATTCTAACGGAGTACAGTGTCATCGGATATCTGATATCTTTATTGACGGTAGCACATTAAAACCCAGTCCAACCAGCTGGTTTGTAGGGTGCATCTTTCTCCGCTTCAGTTTTCAGACCGTTGAGAGACTGAGAAGCATCCCCAAAATTCGACATCTCAGAAGGTACAGTTCCAGAAGGTACAGCCTTAAAGCTATCTTGACCAAATGCAAAGAGGTCAGCACCAAAGTTTGTCTTCGACTGGCCAAGCGAGCCGACTTTGTTGCTGTTCGCCCTCAGAGTTCTGACTGACCTCGGGTGGGAACTCTTCATAACTGGTTGAGCTTTCGGCTCTTCAGGAAACGCTGACAATGGCTTCAGATCAGGACTTGGTGTCCCTGGACTTGATGTAAATAGACCTTGACGGAGCTCAGGTGGGGTTCCTGCAATCTTTTCCCTTGGCTGTATAAAGCAACTCTATGTCAGTTTCATAATATTTATTAAAAAATGAGATGCTACAAAGGGTTCAGAATCTTTGCAATAATGAGTGATTAGCTATGCTAATTGGGAACACTGGACTAGACCATGATAGCTTAAAGGTTAAAACCACGGAGTTGGCCAAGGTGGCCAGTTTAACTTCTTTATTTTGTTACCAATTTTTGCCCTTTGGTCAGTTAACCCAGTCAGGGAATGAAAATCTGAACCCTGGATATTATTGACAACAGTGAAAAGCTTAGTTAGGCATGTAGGAGAAGAAATCATACCGGAGTGTCAAGGCTTGTGCTGGGTGGGGAGAATTCAACGTTCGAATTTTCTTTTAACTCCTTAACTGGCGGTGATGCAGATGCTGTGGCTAGGGCTTGTTTAAGTTCTTGTATCTCTCGCCTCTGAGAGGAGCAAATGGCTGACAACTTATCCAACTTCAGTGAAATTTCTTCCTTCTCCAAGTTTGCTATCTTTAGTTGCTCCTTGAGTAAGTTTACTTCATCTTCCAGCTGTTGTTCTTTCAATTGACTTGTCGTTTTTAAACTGCTGGTGTTGTCCTGTGATCTCACTTTAACATTATCAAAGTCCGCCACAAAGGAGTTAAAAGCAGCAGCCTGTACAGTGGGTTTGTCATCTGTTTTCGTGATTTTGGTTTTCTCTAGGCCATATTCTGAACCATTTGGAGAAAACCTAATTTCAAAGTCCCCAGGAGAACTATCAATAGATGCAGAAAGAGACTGTCTGTTCTGTGTTGTCTTCTGATTCTTTGCCTGTGGTTGCTTCGATGTGGCTTTGGATACGGGATCATGATCAAAAGCTGGCCCCTTGTCATTCACAAAAGCTAGTTCTTCTGCATGCTGAGTTGACCAAAATGCACCCACAGATCCCTTACTCTCGGCAGCTGTTAAAGGAACTTGTGACCTCAGACTGGAAGGATCTTTGGGTGGTGTATTCCTCACGTTGTCTCTTGATGGCGACAGGGAGCTTCCATGGGGCAACTGCCTTGGCGCTGAAAAACACAGTTTTACATTATGAAATAAAAATTAAAAATAGTGGACAGAATTGTTCTCATACAAAACTAAAATCACTCAGCCCTAGAAAAGAAAGAGCTGAGAAACTACTATAAGAACATGGCTTTTTCTTGGCATCCTAGGACTAGCTACAAACATGGCTTTTCCTTGGCACCTTGCACTACCTAAGTAGCTAAGCTTTGGCACTGTAGCATTCCTTTGCATATTTCTATCTTTCTATACATAAGCCTAACAACATGAAAACAAGAAACCATGCTTACAGCAGTGGCTTCCATTCTTCAAAAGGACAAAATCGAAGAAGCCAAACCTTCATCTTCAGTAGTATGCAATTCAAATGCTGATCCAGATGGAGATCCGTCAGGTAAATCCTTTTGCAGCTCCAAAGGGAGTAATTCATTAACACGAAACCATACCTATAACAGTACATGCATAAATATTAGAGACGGAAGGCATTAAAAGTTTAGTCATATGCACTAATTAAGACCAACCTAATTTCATGGAAGTGAATGGCCAATCAAGCAAAGCCCTTGCCTGTGTAATGTCCGGTCTGGCCTCTGGAGATGACTGAAGCATCTCTTCAATTAGACTTGTAATGGAAGAACTGTACTTCGGTAATTCGGGGATACGATAGTTCCCATTGAGTACCTGGAGCTTTGATTCTCCATCAAAAGCTAATTTTGAGTAGCAGATTCTATACATGAGACATCCAAGAGCCTGAAAAAGATCCAACAGCTTAGCTTATGCAATTATTAAGGATTATCAGATACAACAAGTAACTCTCTCAAAAAAAAAATATAGAACAAAGTAGCGCAAGCTCAAGAACAAGATAGGTAATATAGGAAACTGAAAAGAATAGTGCAATGGCTGGCTGCAAAGATGATTTACCCATATATCTACTTTTTCACTAATAACTTCCCTCCTGTACAAGTCCCACATCTGCAGTCAGTAAACAAGCTTACAGTAAGTAAATATGTGGAAGACTTGAGAAAGAGCTCATAATAGCAATTCAATTTCAACCTCGGGAGCTCTGTAAGCAGGAGTTGTATGCTTTCGGATGATATCTTCTTCAATGCCCCTCTCCTCTGGTTTATCAAAGCACTTATGATTTGTTGATACACTACCAAAATCACATAATTTCCAAGCCCCGTCAGCGCCAAGAAGCACATTTTCAGCCTTTAGGTCCCTGCACACATGATATATTTGATGTGATGCCTCTGAAATGAAAAATCTACCAAGCAATTTCTTGAGGGTTCAGACTGACAACGTTAAAATAAGGATGGGCAACAATGAAATGTCAATTGCCATATACTCCAACTAAGTGGAGTTTGTAATGCATTAGACGAAGCAAAGCAATCAAGGCTGTGGAAAAGATATATCAAACAGCATAAAATTATGCAAAACTGAGCTTCCCCACATTGTGCAAAAGGTTCATTACAAAAGCACCAAAATGTATGCATGGCAGAGAGGGCTGCTTCCAGTAAAAAATAAATCCACAGTAGTTCCACAGGTTGGAGCATGAAAGGCAGACCTGTGAGCAATGGGCGGTGTCTGGCAGTGCATCGCGAAGACCGCATTGCAAACATCCCGGAAGATGAGAGCAACCTTCTCCTCATCAAAGAACCCCGCGCCTCTACTCTCCAAGGCGGAAACCAGGGATCTCTCGCAGAACTCCATCAGCAGAAACGCCTCCCTCCCATGGCCCATATCCAGTACCGCGTGCGCGACAAGCGTGACCACGTTCGGGTGCCCCTTGAGCGACCTCATCGCCGTGACCTCCTTCTGGACCAGGTCCAGCGACTCCCTGTCCCGGACAATGACGTGCTTGAGCGCGTACTGCTTCGCCGGGTTCGCCATGTCCCTCGCGAGGTACACGCACGAGAACCCGCCCTCGGCGATGGCTTCCCGGACATGCACCTTGACGTTGCCGACATCGATGGTTCGGCCCTCGAGGCCGCCGGAGGGCCCGGAATGCTCTTTGGGCAAGAGCTGCTTGAAGGGTCTCCACATGATTGAATTATTACTGATCCTCACAAGTAAGAAGAGCCTGGTTCGGCCTTGGGAAACTCTCCTATGTGAAAGTTATCCACACTCACAAAGGATTTCTCAGCATGGTAGAGATTCAGAGCTGCCAATCAACAGGATCTGACTGAGTATGAAGCAACGGCAGAACAACAATCAGCTTCCCACAAGATGGACCTATCTATTCATCTTTGATACCGCAACCATCAAACGGCATCTGCTTTGAGCAGATCTTCCTATCTGGCTTATCTACCAATCTATCCACAAATACCGATGAAGCTTAAGCTGCCTAGCCTAGCTCAGCGCCCTCTGCCACCAAACACCAAACACCTTAGCTCCAGCGGGCAGGCGGCACCACGAAGCAAGAACGAAAGCGGAGATCCAGAGACCAAGTCAGCAGCAACCAATGGGTTGAACCCCAAGAGACGACCAAACCCGACCTGCCCGAAGCAGCGAGAAGCAGATCGTGGACTGGCCGGGAAACGACCAGCCAACCCCGGCGGCCCTGCCACCACCGACGGAGCAGCTAGTGCAAGATCCAAGATTCAGTCAGCCTCGATCCAGAGGCCTTTCCTCTACGGGTCCTCTCCGGCAGGGCTGCTTGCTCCTCGGGGTTCGCACCGGGCGGACGGGGAGCAGGAGGGAGAAGAAAGGGAAAGATTTGTTTGTTTTGCACGGCGGCGACGCGAGTGGGATTAGTTTGGTGTTCCGTCGCCGACTCGCCGTGGAGACGCGTGGCCTGGAAGACCGTTTCCCCCAGTCTCACGCTCCGCGTTGAGTCGCTGGGGACAACGGAGTTGTTGCACTGTCGCAGCGATGCTTGCTTAGCACGATCAGGCTTTTTGATTCTTGCTTTTGTTTTGAGATCAGGTTGATCTTCGGAAGAATTTTGAAAGAATGGTGTACTTTTGTAAGATAAGAAAATTAATCTTCAAATCAAAGAAGCTCTAGATAATATGATATGTATTGGCAGTATGGCACTCTCGAACCAGGCCGCTCAAAAACCGAGTGAGAAGGAATATAATTTCAGACAAACTCGCTAATGTGGATTGAGGAAGAATGTGAACAACAATAGGCATTAGGCACAACGCAATGCGGATGTAAGAAGAAAAATATATGACAATATGTGAAATAGCAGGTCAACGTTGTCTCGAGGAGGAAATCGCAAACGTTGTGTGCTCTACACCAGAGTCGCCTCTCATTGCCTCGCTTGCACAACATGGTTCGGGGCTAGATGCTAAATAGGAGAGTTGAATGTCGTAAAATTACAAACGGTGCCTTATTCGCCACCTTCAACATATTCTCTTAGATAAGAAACATAATGTGCATTTTTGTCTCCTAAAACTGTGAGAGCAAGGGAGAATAGAGAGCATACGACGAGGCTTTTTACAGAGGCGAGAGGGGACAGGGGAGGGAATCTCACCTAGGAAAAACTCCATGGGTAAGAACATGCCTCTTCATAAGTTGTCGAATAGAAGTAAATGTTTATGACTTGTGTGATTTTGCCTCGGTTGTGTACATGTTCTAGTGTTGTGCCTGTTCATTTCTCCTTTTTATCCCTTAAAGAGGTTACTAGAAGGTGGGACATATTGAGTTCAATCCTGAAAAGAAAGAAAGTAGATATATATTATGTATCCTTTTTATGCTTGTGAATGAATCACAATTACCCAACTTTCGTAGAAAATGTGCATCCTATCATTGCTCGGTCTATGGTCAATCTTTGATATCATAATATTTTTTTATTAGAGTATGACCCCACCTTGAATACAAACATAGTAATTTCAAATAATCGATTTGTTTCTCCTAAAACTTAGGAGGGAAATCTTGAGCTCTTAAAATGTTGTGTGATATATTTTTAAAACGTGCCAACCATTATTAAGTGAAAACGTCAACTTTTGAATCATGAACTATGGGAAGTTCAACCTTGACCATAAACTCCAAAACATTTTAGCTGCAACCTTCAACTATCAAAATGAGTACTTTTCAACATCATGTGGTTTCACGAGTGGTTTTCATTAATGTGAATACCACTCATATGAAACCTCAATGCCACGTCGTTGCCATGCTTTTAAATCTCATCCATTTATTAGTATATTTTTACGATGTTCTTCTAGTTTTGGTGTTTTTAGTGAAGTTTTTATCTAGATGGTGTAATTTTTTTTGGCTTGTCATATTCTCGGCTTTGTTTGCTCTTGGTGGTGATATGCCAATAACATGGAACATGTGGCATCCATGTCACTTAAACCCAAGAGAAATAAAAATTATATGTATGCATTTGTGAAACCTAGCACACGAGAAAACCTCGGAGCCATGTCTCTCTCTTTAGCTTGGTCTGTCTAACAATATTGTGTAGCTCGGTTCCTAATAGTTACATCATCAACTCTTAAAGAGACGATGGAATCCATTATAGAACCAAAGGTTGGAAAATACCTGCTACAAAATTATATGCCCTTAGACATTTGGAAAACTAAAATGCAATGACATGGGTAGCAACAGATTTAGAGTTGTAGCCCCAATCACTTAGCTGATCAATGTGTAGCCAATCGAACAACTAATTTGGCAATTTTTTGATGAGTAAAATCCGTTGTGGTCATCAAACTTGTCGGGCTGCGCTATCTTACATAGAAATATGCTACTTACGGGTCACAAAATGCAAATTAGAAATCACCGGAGCTAGTAGAGCGCTGTATTTTCTGATGTGGCGCGGTGGTGAAAGGGCTACCCCAAGTAGGGATCTTTTCGTCAAGGTTGACAACAAGGACGGGAGAAGGACAACCAACATGTGAGTCCACTTGGCAAAGACAGAAAGAGAGAGAAGTGAGGCAACATGTGAGTTTTGTTCTAGAGAGCTTGATCATGATTAAGCAGTCTAAGGCGCGATTTTTTAGAAATGGTGGACCGGTCAACGCAGTGTCGCGTCCACAAATGCGCGCATCTACCGGCTCCAGTGACCATAGTTGGAACATTGAACCATATTTTGGTGACCGCGAGTTATGTTTTCCTATATATGGTGACCATGAAGAGCAAGGCCAGATTTTACTCTTTTCTAAATGAGTAAAGGGCCCCAAGACAGGGAATCAATTGCAGCAAATATTGATCATCAGCTCTTGTCCACTTTGTGTGTATTTTACGAGTGCTCAAGCAGCATTTTTTTTTCTCATACATTCATTTTTGCTGTTTTAGGTATGTCTTTGTATCTTTCTGGCCCAATTGACAGGGAATAACACTCAAATGATTTGTGAACTTTGAAGGTTCCATTCCGATGAGGCCTTAAAAGGTGCAAAAGTTGCAGAATGTGTGTCTGAGGCTGTGAAAAAAAAAGATTTCAGGGTAAATCTGACAGCAGTACTAAATCTAAAAGCATCTCCACCGGCAGCCTCGATAGCAATTTGGGGGCCGGGGGCGAAAACAGGCTCGCACCGGCGCGCCCCAAACAGCGTCGGGCAATTTTGGAGCCAAACAAAATCGCCGGCAACCCCGTGCCGGCCCCTTCGCGCAGGGCGCGAATCGGGCGCGCCGGCGCCTCGCGGAACGACGGTTTTTGCGGATGGGGGCGCCTTGTCAGCGAGGGGACACGGTGGTTCGCATCGGAAACGACGCGAGGAGGTTGGTCATCGGTATTAATGGCCTCCCGCGCGGAAACCAATACGGCGAGGGTGGCGAATAGCCACGCGGCGTCCACCTACCTTACCCACGCGCCTTCGATGCGCGTTCGCCGCTGACGAGGGAACACCTCGGCAATGCCTACGTATTGTAGACTAGGGTTTTCGGGAAGAGCGACGATGGAGATTCCGGGAGCGAGATTAGGCACACGACGTACCCGGCCTCGGGTCCCCTCGGTGGAGGATCCCTACGTGCTGCTAGCAATCCAAGTATATGATCATAGATGTGTTTACGGGGTGCCGCCGCGGCGGAGCTATGTTGTCTATCTATTGTGTCTATCTCGTTGTCCCCTATTTCGGGTGCCCTGGCTAGCTTTATATATGCAACCAGCCTAGGGTTTTACAAGAGTCCTAGTCGACTACTTCTTCGGGTTGCCTTGTTGGGCCTTCTCCATATTTGGTCTTCTCCATATTGGGCCGAGCCAGGTATACTAATAATGGGTACCCGAAGGGTATGCCCATGTCAGTAGCCCCCGAGTTTATAGGGAAGTCGAAGACTTGCGTAGAAACTCCAAGCATAACCATCTCCGAAGTCGAAGAAAATACAAGACGAGGTCCATGTCGTAGATCATGTGTAGCGTAGATGATGTCGACGATTCTTGAAATTATCGGGTGCGTGGCAGCGCTCCCGATGGGAGTAGCCCCCGAGTCTATGAGCAAGTGCTTGCACTTGGGCATAGACTCAAGTTGTACTACTCGATGAAGAATTTGACTTTACTTCTGGGCGCAGCCCCTCTTTTTATCGACTCTTGTTAGAGGACTTAATAAAATCCAGCACTCCCGATGGGAGTAGGCTCCACTCGAGTCGTAGAATCGAGTTGAGTCTACAAACCTTGATTGCCGTAGATGCTGTCGAAGTTATTTTCTATCGGGTGCGCGACCAGCGCTCCCGATGGGAGTAGCCCCCGAGGCTACAGCCAAGTGTTTGCACTTGGGTGTAGGCTCAACTTGCTTGTAATTGACTCCACAATTTTTCCTCTTTCTTGTATTTTATCGGGAGGGTGAACAATACTCTCGATAAGAGTAGCCCCCGAGCCTATGAGCAGGTGCTTGCACCTAGGTATAGGCTCGAGTTGTACTACTCAATAAACAACTTGGCACAGCCCCTCTTTTTATCGACTCCAGGCTGTTGCTATTTTTATTTGACATCCATATCTATATTGTACAGGGATAATGGTAATTGGGGCTAGTTCATCTGACGGATCAGGTACTAGTTAACTGCTCTAGTGGAAATCCGCAAAAACCTACTTCAAGATCACGTCCCTGGACATGATCTCGGGATACTTGGTGCAAACTCGACGAGTGCCGCTTAAGGTCTTACCATTCTGTCGAGTCCCGAGTCATGTTTATCGGGTACCTAACGCGTTCGTTAGGATTTTTCTTCGTATCTGTTGATACGGATAAAAGTAGCAGAGCGCAGTCTTCGGCGATGCCACGCCCAGCAGAACGGATCTGGGGTCTTACCTTCGCAGAGTTTTGCGGCATTCAGAAATTGTTCGCAACTTTGGCGTTCTGAGAATATATTGTCAAGTGCCTTGTTCGGCTGATGCAATGACCCATTTTGCGGGTTCTTCTATATTTTTCTCGGGCGTGATGAGACAGCCGTGGGTTCTTCTATATTGTCGTCAGGCACATCGCCGATGCTCTTGCTCAGAACAAATGATGAGTCAATGGACCCGAAGATTTGTCCATCCCTTTTTTTTCTCCTCCTTATTTTTTTGGTTTCTCCTTGATGATAATTTCGTCGAGTTCCTCCTTCAGGAAAATTTCTTCGGGTCCTCTTTGAGGATAATTCTTCAGGTCCTCCCTGAGGACAATTCGTCGGATCCTCTTTTAAGATAATTCTTCGGGTCCTCCCTGAGGATAATTCTTCGGGATCTCCTTGAAGATAACTTTTCGGCACCTTCTTAAGGATAATTCTTCGGCACCTCCTTAAGGATAATTCTTCGGCACCTCCTTGAGGATAATTCTTCGGGATCTTCTCTTTTTTTGAAGACAATTTCGTCGAATTCTCCCTGTAGACAATTTCGTCGGGTTCTCTCTTATATACTTTGAAATTTTCTATCTCTTTTTGGACACGACGAAGTCGATGCATGATGAAGTCTTCGAATGTAGATAAGAAGTCTAGCCAAAGTAGAAACCACCAAATAGCAAAAGTGGATACCACCAAATTGTTGATGAAGAGATAGCCGAGCCCCCGAGCACTGCTGGGGTGATGTCATGATTGTTGCTTAGACGCCGTGTCACAGTTGTTACTCGAGGCGAAGTCGTTGTCGAGCCCCCGAGTATTACCCGTGTCGCCGAAAGAAGGCCATTAAGGATGAAATCCTGAAGATGAAGTCCGAGATGAAGTACTTGAGATGAATCCATAATAAAGATTACACCATCATATATTGAAGATGAATCCGCCGATATAATAGAGGATGAATCCATTGAACCGAAGAATCCAGTAGTAACCATAGAAGATGAATCCATTGAGCCGAAGAAAATAGTTCCAGTAATAACCATAGAGGATGAATCCATTGACCCGAAGAATCCAGTAATAACCATAGAAGATGAATCCGCTGATATCATAGAGGATGAATCCATTGAGCCGAAGAAAATAGTTCCAGTAATAACCATAGAAGATGAACCCATTGACCCAGAAACGCATCGGGTAATATTGTATAAGTGAACCAATAATAACCCAAAGAAAACCAATCCAGTAATCCGGAGACAATAAATCCACTGAGCCGAACAAGATAAATCCACTAAGTCGAAGAAAATAATTCCACTGAGCCGAAGAAAATATTCCACTGAGCCGGAGAAGATATATCCAGAGCCGAAGAAAAGAAATTCACCAAGTAACCGAATATATTTGTGGTAACGAAGTAATGGCGCAGCCCCCGGGTATTTTGGGTGTAGCGAAAGTAAATAAATAGTTGAATCATGGAAGATAAAAAACTTAGCTTTAGTCGGGTGCAAGTCTTGCCGCGAACGCGGTCTGTAGTTGTGCGGCGCCCGGCCGAAGTAGTCGACGAAGAAGACATAGTTGATATGGCGGATCCACGACCGATGAGCACCCGAGTATATCGAGTCCACGACGAGCGACGAGTGCGCGATGGCGGGCACCGCCGACCAAGCGAGTAATCAAAGCTTTGTTTCAATCTGCAGTCATACTCTAGTGCGCAAATTTGCGCGCAAATAATAGCACGAACTAAAAATATTTGGTCAAAATAAAATTTTCAAATAGTAATTAGTTGGAAATATAGCACCTGATTTTTTTTATCCTCGGATGGTCACCGTCGATTAACTTTTTGATGACGAGTGTATGGAACCGCGACGGACACCGTCGCCTGTTGTCCGTGACCGCGTCTTCTTCTCCAGATAATTTTGGTTCTTGCTTTCGTTGCGGATAATAAGTTGTATGGTTCAAGATTTTTTTTTTTTTTTTTTTTTGGCTTTACGCCGGGAGCTTTACTTTTGCCTTGATTCATGTGGACAAGATCACCTTGGGCAGTCTTCTCTTCACGCATAATCCTCAGCCGAGTCAAATAGGTAGAGCTGTAGACTATCACGCGGCAGTAGATGTGCGGGCTGGTATTGGTTTGGCCGTGACGTATGTTGGATGTCGGCGAAAATACTCTTCTGCCTTCAATTGATTAGATGTAGGAATCTGCTGCTTGAATCACGTTGAGGCTTTCTCCTTGGAACTTGAGGTTGGTTTGATTAATGCTCAAATTCATGTGTCTGGCTGCTGGTTGCTTTTTCTCCTTGAAGTGTGCTGAACTTGAACTGCCAATCTATCGTATCCATCGTGGAATTAACTTGTATGCCTGTGCCGATGTGCAGTCGATTGTTGTTTCTTGTAAGACGCGATAGAGCGTGCCTCCACTCTGCCGGGTGCCGGCCGATACGCACGCGATGTAGAGACGTGCCCAAGATGAACTCGCTCATGTCATGCAACCGTGCTCGAGAGGCGATGTTGCCAGTGCCTTGAGTTGGATCCAATGCTCTTGCCGCGATCGAATCTGAAGAATCCGATAGAATCCGCTAGATGTAATTTGGTTGTTGTTGATGACGGACTTGATGGATCCCGCCCGGATAACGAAATCCAGTCGCCGCGATCCCCACAGACGGCGCCAATTGACGAGGGAACACCTCGGCAATGCCTACGTATTGTAGACTAGGGTTTCGGGAAGAGCGACGATGGAGATTCCGGGAGCGAGATTAGGCACACGACGTACCCAGCTTCGGGTCCCCTCGGTGGAGGATCCCTACGTGCTGCTAGCAATCCAGTATATGATCATAGATGTGTTTACAGGGTGCCGCCGCAGGCGGAGCTATGTTGTCTATCTATTGTGTCTATCTGTTGTCCCCTATTTCGGGTGCCCTGGCTAGCTTTATATATGCAACCAGCCTAGGGTTTTACAAGAGTCCTAGTCGACTACTTCTTCGGGTTGCCTTGTTGGGCCTTCTCCATATTTGGTCTTCTCCATATTGGGCCGAGCCAGGTATACTAATAATGGGTACCCGAAGGGTATGCCCATGTCAGCCGCTGATACGTCTCAAACGTATCTATAATTTCTTATATTCCATGCTAGTTTATGATAATACTCACATGTTTTATACACACTTTACATCATTATTATGCATTTTCCGGCACTAACCTATTAACAAGATGCCGAAGCGCCAGTTCCTGTTTTGTGTTGTTTTTGGTTTCAGAAATCCTACACAGGAAATATTCTCGGAATTGGACGAAACGAACGCCCAGGGTCTTATTTTTCCACGGAGCTTCCAGAAGACCGAAGAGGATACGAAGTGGGGCCACGAGGTGGCCAAACCATAGGGCGGCGCGGCCAGCATGGGGCCCGCGCCGGCCTATGGTGTGGGCCCCTCGAGCGCCCCCGACTCTGCCCTTCCGCCTACTTAGACTCTCCGTCGCGAAAACCCTATTACCGAGAGCCACGATACGGAAAAATTTTCAGAGACGCCGCCGCCGCCAATCCCATCTCGGGGGATTCAGGAGATCGCCTCCGGCACCCTGCCGGAGAGGGGAATCATCTCCCGGAGGACTCTACATCACCATGATCGCCTCCGGACTGATGTGTGAGTAGTTTACCCTTGGACTATGGGTCCATAGCAGTAGCTAGATGGTTGTCTTCTCCTCATTGTGCTATCATGGTAGATCTTGTGAGCTGCCTATCATGATCAAGATCATTTATTTGTAATGCTACATGTTGTGTTTGTTGGGATCCGATGAATATGGAATACAATGTCAAGTTGATTATTGATCTATCATATATGTGTTGTTTATGTTCTTGCATGCTCTCCGTTGCTAGTAGAGGCTCGGCCAAGTTGATACTTGTGACTCCAAGAGGGAGTATTTATGCTCGATAGTGGGTTCATGCCTCCATTGAATGCGGGACGAGTGACGAAAAGTTCTAAAGTTGTGGATGTGCTGTTGCCACTAGGGATAAAACATCAATGCTTTGTCTAAGGATATTTGTGTTGATTACATTACGCACCATACTTAATGCAATTGTCTGTTGTTTGCAACTTAATACTGGAGGGGTGCGGATGCTAACCCGAAGGTGGACTTTTTAGGCATAGATGCATGCTGGATAGCGGTCTATGTACTTTATCGTAATGCCCTGATTAAATCTCATATTAGTCATCGTGATATGTATGTGCATTGTTATACCCTCTCTATTTATCAATTGCCCAACTGTAATTTGTTCACCCAACATGCTATTTCTTATCGGAGAGACACCACTAGTGAACTGTGGACCCCGGTCCATTCTTTTACAGCTGAAATACAATCTACTGCAAACTCTGTTCTCTGTTGTTCTTCGCAAACAAACATCATTTTCCACACCATACGTTTAATCTTTTGTTTACAGCAAGCCGGTGAGATTGACAACCTCACTCGTTAAGTTGGGGCAAAGTATTTTGATTGTGTTGTGCAGGTTCCACGTTGGCGCCGGAATCCCCGGTGTTGCGCCGCACTACACTCCTCCGCCAACAACCTTCACGTGGCCTTCATCTCCTACTGGTTCGATAACCTTGGTTTCTTACTGAGGAAAAACTTGCTGCTGTACGCATCACACCTTCCTCTTGGGGTTCCCAACAGACGTGTGTCTCACGCGCCATCAAGCAATTTTTCTGGCGCCGTTGCCAGGGAGATCAAGACACGCTGCAAGGGGAGTCTCTCACATCCAATCTCTTTACTTTGTTTTTGTCTTGCTTTACTTTATTTTATTTACTGCTTTGTTTGCTTTCTCTTTATCAAAAATACAAAAAAATTAGTTACTTGCTTTATTTTATTTACTGTCTTGTTTGCTTTTTTTATATCAAAAACACACAAAAAAAATTAGTTACTTGCATTTACTTTATTTTGTTTCATCATGCTTCCCCATAAGTTCACTTTGAAAGATATACCGGTAGGGCGTGGGTCTATCATTGGAAGAGATAATATAGAAGAATTTCCCACTCATGTTAGTACAGTTAAAGATTTTGAAGATAGACACTTGGTAGAACTTGCCCTACTTATGAAATTGCTACTGCCTCTTTAGTGCACATGTTGGAAGCTAGGTTTGTTAATCTTAATCCTATAATGCAACATATGTTTCTTACACTTTCTGATATGGAAAAAGGAGAGAAGAAATATTTTGTTTTAGAAACCCTTCTTAAAGAATTTGGTGATGTAGCTAAAGAAGCTAGAAAAGTCTTTATTAAACATAAGATGCTTGGGTGTTTTACCAATTTTGCAAATACCCTTGAAAAGATGGAAAAAGATAGTCTAAAGTACACTAATAAAACCAATTGTGAGGGGAAGATTAAAGTACCAATACCTCTTAAGCTCATAGGAATGCATGAGGCACTAGAAAAGAATTTTGATTGGATTGTTCCTGAAAATTTATTTGAGGAGGATAGTAAGCCTAAAAGTAATGAAAGGGGAGCCTCTGAAACTTACATAGACAAGATACAATGCATTGTTGAGAAAAATCCCAACTCTAATGTTGATGTTTCATCTCTCGATAATACTTGATTCACACTTTCTGCGCCTAGCTGAAAGGCGTTAAAGAAAAGCGCTTATGGGAGACAACCCATTATTTTACTTATGCACTTTTGTTTTATATTTGAGTCTTGGAAGTTGTTACTACTGTAGAAACATCTCCTTATATTTATTTTATTGCATTGTTGTGCCAAGTAAAGTCTTTGATAGTAAGGTTAATACTAGATTTGGATTACTGCGCAGAAACAGATTTCTTGCTGTCACGAATTTGAGTACACCTCTCTGTAGGAAACTCAGAAAAATCTGCCAATTTACGTGTGTGATCCTCAGATATGTACGCAACTTTCATTCAATTTGAGCTTTTTCATCTGAGCAAGTTAAGTGCCCCTGAAAAATTCGTCTTTACGGACTGTTCTGTTTTGACAGATTCTGCCTTTTATTTTGCATTGCCTCTTTTGCTATGTTGAATGGATTTCTTTGTTCTATTAACTTTCAGTAGCTTTGTGCAATGTCCAGAAGTGTTAAGAATGGTTATGTCACCTCTGAATATGTGAATTTTGATTATGCACTAACCCTCTAATGAGTTTGTTTTGAGTTTGGTGTGAAGGAAGTTTTCAAGGGTCAAGAGAGGAGGATGATACAATATGATCTAGAAGAGTGAAAAGTTTAAGCTTGGGGATGCCCCCGTGGTTCATCCCTGCATATTTCAAGAAGACTCAAGCATCTAAGCTTAGGGATGCCCAAGGCATCCCCTTCTTCATCGACAACTTATCAGGTCACCTCTAGTGAAACTATATTTTTATTCCGTCACATCTTATGTGCTTTACTTGGAGCGTCTGTATGTTTTTGTTTTTTTTTTAGTTTTTGTTTGAATAAAATCGGATCCTAGCATCCCTTGTGTGGGAGAGAGACACGCTCCGCTCGTTCATATGAACACTGGTGTTCTTAGCTTTACTTTTAATGCTCATGGCGAAGGTTGAAAACTGCGTCGTTCATTGTTATTTGGTTGGAAACAAAAAATGCTTCATGTGGTAATTGGTATAATGTCTTGAATAATTTGATACTTGCAATTGTTGTGCTCAAATAGATCATGTTTAAGCTCTTGCATCATGTACTTTGTACCTATTAATGAAGAACTTCCATAGAGCTTGTTGAAATTTGGTTTGCATGATTGGTCTCTCTAAAGTCTAGATATTTTCTGGTGAAGTGTTTGAACAACAAGGAGATAGTGTAGAGTCTTATAATGCTTGCAATATGTTCTTATGTAAGTTTTGCTGTATCAGTTCATACTTGTGTTTGCTTCAAACAACCTTGCTAGCCAAAGCCTTGTACTGAGAGGGAATACTTCTCGTGCATCCAAATCCTTGAGCCAAAAACAATGCTATTTGTGTCCACCATACCTACCTACTACGTGGTATTTCTCTGTCATTCCAAAGTAAATTATTTGAGTGCTTGATACGTCTCCGACGTATCGATAATTTCTTATGTTCTATGCCATATTATTGATGATACCTACATGTTTTATGCACACTTTATGTCATATTCGTGCATTTTCTGGAACTTACCTATTAACAAGATGCCGAAGTGCCAGTTCTCGTTTTCTGCTGTTTTTGGTTTCAGAAATCCTAGTAACGAAATATTCTCGGAATTGGATGAAACGAAGACCCGGGGCCTATTTTGCCACGAACCTTCCGGAAGACCGAAGAGCATACGAAGTGGGGCCACGAGGTGGCGACACCACATGGCGGCGCGGCCAAGGGGGCCCGCGCCGCCCTATGGTGTGGGCCCTCGTCGGGCCCCCGACTGCGCCCTTCCGCCTACTTAAAGCCTCCGTCGCGAAACCCCCGAGGCGAAAAACCACGATACGGAAAACCTTACCGAGACGCCGCCGCCGCCGATCCCATCTCGGGGGATTCGGAGATCTCCTCCGGCACCCTGCCGGAGAGGGGAGTCATCTCCCGGAGGACTCTACACCGCCATGGTCGCCTCCGGAGTGATGAGTGAGTAGTTCACCCCCGGACTATGGGTCCATAGCGGTAGCTAGATGGTTGTCTTCTCCTCATTGTGCTTCATTGTTGGATCTTGTGAGCTGCCTAACATGATCAAGATCATCTATCCGTAATACTCTATGTTGTGTTTGTCGGGATCCGATGGATAGAGAATACCATGTTATGTTAATTATCAAGTTATTACATATGTGTTGTTTATGATCTTGCATGCTCTCCGTTACTAGTAGAGGCTCGGCCAAGTTTTTGCTTTTAACTCCAAGAGGGAGTATTTATGCTCGATAGTGGGTTCATGCCCGCATTGACACCCGGGACGAGTGACGAAAGTTCTAAGGTTGTGTTGTCTTGTTGCCACTAGGGATAAAACATTGGCGCTATGTCCGAGGATGTAGTTGTTGATTACATTACGCACCATACTTAATGCAATTGTCCGTTGCTTTGCAACTTAATGCCGGAAGGGGTTCGGACGATAACCTGAAGGTGGACTTTTTAGGCATAGATGCGGTTGGATGGCGGTCTATGTACTTTGTCGTAATGCCCAATTAAATCTCACTATACTTATCATGTCATGTATGTGCATTGTTATGCCCTCTCTATTTGTCAATTGCCCGACTGTAATTTGTTCACCCAACATGCTTTTATCTTATGGGAGAGACACCTCTAGTGAACTGTGGACCCCGGTCCATTCTTTTAATACTGAAATACAAATCTACTCGCAATACTTGTTCTTTACTCGTTTTCTTGCAAACAATCATCTTCCACACAATACGGTTAACTCTTTGTTACGGCAAGCCGGTGAGATTGACAACCTCATCTGTTTCGTTGGGGCAAAGTACTTTGGTTGTGTTGTGCAGGTTCCACGTTGGCGCCGGAATCTGCGGTGTTGCGCCGCACTACATCCCGCCGCCATCAACCTTCAACGTGCTTCTTGACTCCTACTCGGTTCGATTAAACCTTGGTTTCTTACTGAGGGAAACTTGCCGCTGTGCGCATCACACCTTCCTCTTGGGGTTCCCAACGGACGTGTCAACTACACGCATCAAGCAAATTTATGGCGCCGTTGCCGGGGAGATCAAGACACGCTGCAAGGGGAGTCTCCACTTCTCAATCTCTTTACTTTGTTTTTGTCTTGCTTTATTTTATTTACTACTTTGTTTGCTGCATTATATCAAAACACAAAAAAATTAGTTGCTAGTTTTACTTTATTTACTGTCTTGTTTGCCATATCAAAAACACACAAAAAATTAGTTACTTGCATTTACTTTACTTGATTCATCATGTTTCTTTTTAATTTTACCGCAAAAAACATACCGGTAGGACAAGGGTCTATAATTGGGAGGAACAATATAGAAGAATTTTTCACCCATGTTAGTACTGTTGAAGATTTTGAAGATATGCACTTGGTAGAACTTGCTCCTACTTATGAAATTGCTGCTGCTGCTTTAGTTCGTCTGTTGGAAACTAAATTTGTTAATCTCAATCCTATAATCCAACACATGTTTCTTACACTTGGTGATTTGGAAGAGGGGGAAAAGAAAGATTTTGTTTTAGAAACCCTTCTTAGAGAATTTGGTGGTCTAGCAAGAGAGGCTAGAAAGGTCTTCGCTAAATTTAATATGCTTGGTTCTCATACTAATTTTGTTAGTCTCCTTGAAAAAATGGATATGGATAGGATAAGGTACACTAATAATGCTAATGATGGTGGGGAGATCAAAGCACCAATACCATGTAAACTCCTAGCTATGAATGATGCACTAGAAAATAACTATGCTTGGCTTGTTCCTGAAAATTTGTTTGATGAGAGTAGCAAGCCCAAGACTAATGAAAAGAGAGACGCTGAAACTTATGTATCTAATATAGTATGCATGGTTGAGAAAACTCCAAACCCCGCTGTAGGTGCACCACCCTTCGATGTTACTTGAGATACACTTTCTGCGCCTAGCTGAAAGGCGTTAAAGAAAAGCGCTTATGGGAGACAACCCATGTTTTTACTCCAGTATTTTTGTTTTATATTTGTGTCTTGGAAGTTGTTAGTACTGTAGCAACCTCTCCTTATCTTAGTTTTGAGTTTTGTTGTGCCAAGTAAAGTCTTTGATAGTAAAGTAAGTACTAGATTTGGATTACTGCGCAGTTCCAGATTTCTTTGCTGTCACGAATCTGGGTCTACCTCCCTGTAGGAAGCTCAGAAAATTAAGCCAATTTACGTGCATGATCCTCAGATATGTACGCAACTTTCATTCAATTTGAGCAAGTCTGGTGGCCTAATAAAATCCATCTTTACGGACTGTTCTGTTTTGACAGATTCCGTCTTTTATTTCGCATTGCCTCTTTTGCTATGTTGGATGAATTTCTTTGATCCATTAATATCCAGTAGCTTTATGCAATGTCCAGAAGTGTTAAGAATGATTGTGTCACCTCTGAACATGTGAATTTTTATTATGCACTAACCCTCTAATGAGTTGTTTCGAGTTTGGTGTGGAGGAAGTTTTCAAGGATCAAGAGAGGAGTATGATGCAATATGATCAAGGAGAGTGAAAGCTCTAAGCTTGGGGATGCCCCGGTGGTTCACCCCTGCATATTCTAAGAAGACTCAAGCGTCTAAGCTTGGGGATGCCCAAGGCATCCCCTTCTTCATCGACAACATTATCGAGTTCCTCCCCCGAAACTATATTTTTATTCCGTCACATCTTATGTACTTTGCTTGGAGCGTCGGTTTGTTTTTGTTTTTTGTTTTGTTTGAATAAAATGGATCCTAGCATTCACTTTGTGGGAGAGAGACACGCTCCGCTGTAGCATATGGACAAATATGTCCTTAGGCTCTACTCATAGTATTCATGGCGAAGTTTCATCTTCGTTAAATTGTTATATGGTTGGAATTGGAAAATGCTACATGTAGTAACTCTAAAATGTCTTGGATAATTTGATACTTGGCGATTGTTGTGCTCATGTTTAAGCTCTTGCATCATATACTTTGCACCCATTAATGAAGAAATACTTAGAGCTTGCTAATTTGGTTTGCATATTTAGTTTCTCTAGAGTCTAGATAACATCTAGTATTGAGTTTTGAACAACAAGGAAGACGGTGTAGAGTCTTATAATGTTTACAATATGTCTTTTATGTGAGTTTTGTCTGTACCGTTCATCCTTGTGTTTGTTTCAAATAACCTTGCTAGCCTAAATCTTGTATCGAGAGGGAATACTTCTCATGCATCCAAAATCCTTGAGCCAACCACTATACCATTTGTGTCCACCATACCTACCTACTACATGGTATTTATCCGCCATTCCAAAGTAAATTGCTTGAGTGCTACCTTTAAAATTCCATCATTCACCTTTGTAATATATAGCTCATGGGACAAATAGCTTAAAAACTATTGTGGTATTGAATATGTACTTATGCACTTTATCTCTTATTAAGTTTCTTGTTGTGCGATAACCATGCTTCTGGGGACGCCATCAACTATTCTTTGTTGAATATCATGTGAGTTGATATGCATGTCCGTCTTGTCTGAAGTAAGAGATATCTACCACCTTCATGGTTGGAGCATGCATATTGTTAGAGAAGAACTTTGAGCCCCTAACTAAAGCCATGAATCATGGTGGAAGTTTCAGTTTGGACATATATCCTCAATCTCATATGAGAATAATAATTGTTGCCACATGCTTATGCATTAAAGAGGAGTCCATTATCTGTTGTCCATGTTGTCCCGGTATGGATGTCTAAGTTGAGAATAATCAAAAGCGAGAAATCCAAAATGCGAGCTTTCTCCTTAGACCTTTGTACAGGCGGCATGGAGGTACCCCATTGTGACACTTGGTTAAAACATGTGCATTGCAAAGATCCGGTAGTCCAAGCTAATTAGGACAAGGTGCGGGCACTATTAGTACACTATGCATGAGACTTGCAACTTGTAAGATATAATGTACATAACTCATATGCTTTATTACTACCGTTGACAAAATTGTTTCATGTTTTCAAAATAAAAGCTCTAGCACAAATATAGCAATCGATGCTTTCCTCTTTGAAGGACCATTCTCTTTACTTTTATGTTGAGTCGGTTCACCTATTTCTCTCCACCTCAAGAAGCAAACACTTGTGTGAACTGTGCATTGATTCCTACATATTTGCATATTGCACTTGTTATATTACTCTATGTTGACAATTATCTATGAGATATACATGTTACAAGTTGAAAGCAACCGCTGAAACTTAATCTTCCTTTGTGTTGCTTCAATACCTTTACTTTGATTTATTGCTTTATGAGTTAACTCTTATGCAAGACTTATTGATGCTTGTCTTGAAGTACTATTCATGAAAAGTCTTTGCTTTATGATTTACTTGTTTACTCATGTCATTACCATTGTTTTGATCGCTGCATCCACTACATTACAAATAGTATGATCAAGGTTATGATGGCATATCACTTCAGAAATTATCTTTGTTATCGTTTTACACTCGCTCGGGACGAGCGGAACTAAGCTTGGGGATGCTTGATACGTCTCCGACGTATCGATAATTTCTTATGTTCTATGCCATATTATTGATGATACCTACATGTTTTATGCACACTTTATGTCATATTCGTGCATTTTCCGGAACTAACCTATTAACAAGATGCCGAAGTGCCGGTTCTCGTTTTCTCGCTGTTTTTGGTTTCAGAAATCCTAGTAACGAAATATTCTCGGAATTGGACGAAACGAAGACCCGGGGGCCTATTTTGCCACGAACCTTCCGGAAGACCGAAGAGCATACGAAGTGGGGCCACGAGGTGGCGACACCACATGGCGGCGCGGCCAAGGGGGGCCCGCGCCGCCCTATGGTGTGGGCCCCTCGTCGGGCCCCCGACTCGCCCTTCCGCCTACTTAAAGCCTCCGTCGCGAAACCCCCGAGGCGAAAAACCACGATACGGAAAACCTTACCGAGACGCCGCCGCCGACGATCCCATCTCGGGGAATTCCGGAGATCTCCTCCGGCACCCTGCCGGAGAGGGGATTCATCTCCCGGAGGACTCTACACCGCCATGGTCGCCTCCGGAGTGATGAGTGAGTAGTTCACCCACTGGACTATGGGTCCATAGCAGTAGCTAGATGGTTGTCTTCTCCTCATTGTGCTTCATTGTTGGATCTTGTGAGCTGCCTAACATGATCAAGATCATCTATCCGTAATACTCTATGTTGTGTTTGTCGGGATCCGATGGATAGAGAATACCATGTTATGTTAATTATCAAGTTATTACATATGTGTTGTTTATGATCTTGCATGCTCTCCGTTACTAGTAGAGGCTCTGGCCAAGTTTTTGCTTTTAACTCCAAGAGGGAGTATTTATGCTCGATAGTGGGTTCATGCCTGCATTGACACCTGGGACGAGTGACGGAAAGTTCTAAGGTTGTATTGTGCTTGTTGCCACTAGGGATAAAACATTGGCGCTATGTCCGAGGATGTAGTTGTTGATTACATTACGCACCATACTTAATGCAATTGTCTCGTTGCTTTGCAACTTAATGCTGGAAGGGGTTCGGACGATAACCCGAAGGTGGACTTTTTAGGCATAGATGCGGTTGGATGGCGGTCTATGTACTTTGTCGTAATGCCCAATTAAATCTCACTATACTTATCATGTCATGTATGTGCATTGTTATGCCCTCTCTATTTGTCAATTGCCCGACTGTAATTTGTTCACCCAACATGCTTTTATCTTATGGGAGAGACACCTCTAGTGAGCTGTGGACCCCGGTCCATTCTTTTAATACTCGAAATACAAATCTGCTTGCAATACTTGTTCTTTCTTGTTTTCTTGCAAACAATCATCTTCCACACAATACGGTTAACTCTTTGTTACGGCAAGCCGGTGAGATTGACAACCTCATCTGTTTCGTTGGGGCAAAGTACTTTGGTTGTGTTGTGCGGGTTTCACGTTGGCGCCGGAATCTCCGGTGTTGCGCCGCACTACATCCCGCCGCCATCAACCTTCAACGTGCTTCTTGACTCCTACTGGTTCGATTAAACCTTGGTTTCTTACTGAGGGAAACTTGCCGCTGTGCGCATCACACCTTCCTCTTGGGGTTCCCAACGGACGTGTCAACTACACGCATCAGTGCTACCTTTAAAATTTCATTCCTTGTCTTTGCAATACATAGCTCGTGGGAAAATAGCCTTAAAAACTATTGTGGTATTGAATATGTAGCTTATGTGTCTTATTTCTTATAAGTTGCTTGTTGAGCGGTAACCATGTTTCTGGGGACGCCATCAACTATTACACCTTTGTTGAATATCATGTGAGTTGCTATGCATGTTCATCTTGTCTGAAGTAAGGGTAATTTATCATGATCAAATGGTTTGAGTATGCATATTGTTAGAGAAGCACAATGGGCCGCTAACTAAAGCCATGAATCGTGGTAGAAGTTTCAGTTTGGACATTAATCCTCAAATCTCTTATGAGAATATTATCTGTTGTTGAATGCTTAAGCATTAAAGAGGAGTCCATTATCTGTTGTCTATGTTGTCCCGGTATGGATGTCCTAAGTTAGATCTATCAAAAATGAGAAATCAAATACGATCTATCTCCTTGGACCTTTGTACAGGTGACATAGAGGTACCCCTTTGTGACACTTGGTTGAAACATATGTTATGCAATGATAATCCATGAAAATCCAAGCTAATTAGGACAAGGTGCGAGCACTATTGGTACTCTATGCATGAGACTTGCAACTTATATGACATCTTATGCATAACACATATGAATTATTACTACTGTTGACAAAATTGTTTCTATGCATTCAAAATGAAAAGCTCTAGCACAAAAACAGTAATCCCTGCTTCCCTCTGCGAAGGGACAATTCTTTTACTTTATGTTGAGTCAGTTTACCTACTTCTTTCTATCTTAGGAGAAAACACTTGTGTCAACTGTGTGCATTGATTCCTACATACTTGCTTATTTGCATTCATCATATTACTTTGTGTTGACAATTATCCATGAGATATATCCATGAGATAAACATGTTGAAGTTGAAAGTAACTGCTGAAACTTATATCTTCCTTTGTGTTGCTTCAAAACTTTCTACTAAGAATCTATTGCTTTATGAGTTAACTCCTGTGCAGGTCTTACTGATGCATGTCTTGAAAGTACTATTCATGAAAAGTCTTTGCTATATGCTTCAGTTGTTTAAGTCATTGTCTTTACCATTGCTTCGAATCACTTCATTCATCTCATATACTTTACAATAGTATAGATCAAGATTATGATAGCATGTCACTTCAGAAATTATCCTTGTTATCGTTTACCTACTCGAGGGCGAGTAGGAACTAAGCTTGGGGATGCTTGATACGTCTCAAACGTATCTATAATTTCTTATGTTCCATGCTAGTTTTATGATAATACTCACATGTTTTATACACACTTTACATCATTATTATGCATTTTCCGGCACTAACCTATTAATAAGATGCCGAAGCGCCAGTTCCTGTTTTGTGCTGTTTTTGGTTTCAGAAATCCTACACAGGAAATGTTCTCGGAATTGGACGAAACGAACGCCCAGGGTCTTATTTTTCCACGGAGCTTCCAGAAGACCGAAGAGGATATGAAGTGGGGCCACGAGGCGGCCAAACCATAGGGCGGCGCGGCCAGCATGGGGCCCGCGCCGGCCTATGGTGTGAGCCCCTCGAGCGCCCCCCGACTCTGCCCTTCCGCCTACTTATACTCTCCGTCGCGAAAACCCTATTACCGAGAGCCACGATACGGAAAAAGTTCCAGAGACGCCACCGCCGACAATCCAATCTCGGGGGATTCAGGAGATCGCCTCCGGCACCCTGCCGGAGAGGGGAATCATCTCCCGGAGGACTCTACATCACCATGATCGCCTCCGGACTGATGTGTGAGTAGTTCACCCTTGAACTATGGGTCCATAGCAGTAGCTAGATGGTTGTCTTCTCCTCATTGTGCTATCATATGTTAGATCTTGTGAGCTGCCTATCATGATCAAGATCATCTATTTGTAATGCTACATGTTGTGTTTGTTGGGATCCGATGAATATGGAATACAATGTCAAGTTGATTATTGATCTATCATATATGTGTTGTTTATGTTCTTGCATTCTCTCCGTTGCTAGTAGAGGCTCTGGCCAAGTTGATACTTGTGACTCCAAGAGGGAGTATTTATGCTCGATAGTGGGTTCATGCCTCCATTGAATCTAGGACAGTGACAGAAAGTTCTAAGGTTGTGGATATGCTGTTGCCACTAGGGATAAAACATCAATGCTTTATCTAAGGATATTTGTCTTGATTACATTACGCACCATACTTAATGCAATTGTCTGTTGTTTGCAACTTAATACTGGAAGGGGTGCGGATGCTAACCCGAAGGTGGACTTTTTAGGCATAGATGCATGCTTGGATAGCGGTCTATGTACTTTGTCGTAATGCCCTGATTAAATCTCATATTAGTCATCGTGATATGTATGTGCATTGTTATGCCCTCTCTATTTGTCAATTGCCCAACTGTAATTTGTTCACCCAACATGCTATTTCTTATCGGAGAGACACCACTGAGTGAACTTGTGGACTCCGGTCCATTCTTTTACAGCTGAAATACAATCTATCGCAAACTACTGTTCTCTGTTGTTCTTCGCAAACAAACATCATTCTCCACACCATACGTTTAATCCTTTGTTTACAGCAAGCCGGTGAGATTGACAACCTCACTGTTAAGTTGGGGCAAAGTATTTTGATTGTGTTGTGCAGGTTCCACGTTGGCGCCGGAATCTGTAGTGTTGCGCCGCACTACACTCCTCCGCCAACAACCTTCACGTGGCATTCATCTCCTACTGGTTCGATAACCTTGGTTTCTTACTGAGGGAAAACTTGCTGCTGTACGCATCACACCTTCCTCTTGTGGTTCCCAACATACGTGTGTCTCACGCGCCATCAGCCGCCTCCCTTAAAAACCCCACCGGTGCGCACGTCTCTCTTTTCCCCGCCTTCCAACCCGGATCGTCCACCGTCGGGCGCACGCGCTCGGCCGCGCCCGCGCCTCCTTCCGGAGGCGTCGTCATCCGCGACGACGCGAGGCGCGCCTCCTATGCTCCGGTTCGTCGGACGACGGGGTCGGGCCGCCGCTCCCGCGTTAAGGAGGAGGACGCCTCGCCATCACTTCCGTCGGCGAAGAAGAAATCGTGGGAGAAGGAGGCCGAGGCGCAGGCGGCCCTCCGTGACGACGGCCACGAGGAGGAGTTCCCCGGCCAGAACTTCATCCTCGGCCGCTCCGTTGACGAGGACTACCGTCACATCGCGATCGACTCGCGACAGGCGGCGGTGTGGTCCGCCAGGGACCACGATGCCAACTACGTCGACCTCGCCGGACCATCCGAGCTGCCGGCGCCAAAGGAGGAGGAGGCCGACGAGGAGGAAGCCAACGACGTCGACAGCTGGTCCTTCGGGCCATCCAACGATGAGGGCGACGACCTCGAATTCAGCGGCTTTCACTCCCACCGCGGCTAGATTTTTTTTAGTTTTTTAGTTTGAAATCGCGTTAAATTTGTACAAATTTCGTTCGAACTACGTATGAATATCGTGTTGCAAATTTGAATGTAAATTTCAAAATCTATCGGGACCGCCTGTTTGGGGGTGCCGGTGTGGAAGCAGCGTCCCCAAATAGAGGATGTTGTGCCGGCGTCCCCCAAACGGAGGTGCCGGCGTCCCTGCCAGCGCCTATTTGGGGGCTATCGGTGGAGATGCTCTAAGTAGTAGCTATTTGCAATGGACCAAAACAACAGTGTAAACACATAACAAAATGTACCGAGTACTGAATCGTGTATAATAATGCGACGAACAATGGTGAAAAGTTGCATACTGGAAATGACATGTAAATATTTTATCAACTCAAAAAGGCCAAGAAATGATTTGACATTGGAAATAGGTACTCAAGCCACCCAATGCCATGAATCGACACCTTACTGATGACCACCAACTACTACTCGTCATTCATCTAGAAATAAACTCTTACAAGGCTATGATAAAACGATTAATCTTTTCAGTAAGAAAAGATCTTGACAAAATTGTAGCACTAAGAAAAAGCATGACCAAAGTCATGAATTAATGCATGATGATGATGAAAAAAAAAACAAGATTCTAGAAGCTCCTAGCCAGCATCTCCTGGAACCTCCTGAAGGACGCCTGCTTCTCCAGTATGAACCTCTCATGGCACCTGGCTATGAACCTCTCGGCGAGCCTGTCGATCTCATTGCAACCTGCACCCTCCTCCACTCTGTCCTCCTCGGACAACTCGAGATACCGGCCGGGAACCATCAACGGCGGCAGCTGGTCGGTGGGGATCACGGTGTTCCACGACGAGTCGTAGTAGCTCACACCACCGCCCTCGCCTCCGCCGGACTCTGTCGGCGATGACCACGACGTCACGGCCCCGTCAGGGAGCAGGTTGAGGAATTGCGTCGGGGTGGCACTTCCATCACCGCCGTCGATGTAGCAGCATGGTTGCTTGCCCTTCTTCCTGACCTTGGTCGTCGACCTTCTCCTCAGCTTGGAGGCGACGAGGCCAGTCTTGGCGTCGAGGAAACAGAGGAACGCTGACCTTGCGCTGGCGAGGGCTCCGACGAGTCGGCCTGCGTGCCTCACGACGAAGGCGTGGAGGAGGTGCTTGGCCTTGAGGACTGCCTCCGTTGATGCCCTGACCTTGAGGTTGCCGCTGCAGACAGAAAGGGTTGAGAGAGGAGGGTTGTTGTTGGGTAGGTGATCCATGGAGATGATGATGCTGATGAACTGCAGCTACCATGGCTTCTCAAGCTGGTGGCCTGCCCTGCCGACTCATATATGTGCTAGTTCTAGCTAGGACTTTGGGGCCCATATCCACACAAAAGCTATCTTCTAGCTAATTAATTTAAGTGAAAGTTTTGGTCTTAATTTTCATCAAACATTTTTCCACTTACAAGTGACACCGGTCTTCGTGATATTATGGCCATGCTATTGATTTTTTTTTCATGGAGAGACATGGTGTTCCAAATGAACAAAAATCAAACAAGCTAGAAGTAGGCACTAGCTAGGTACTAGTAGTGCAGGTAAAATTGTTGTTGTTTCATGTCATCCGGACGCTAAAACACTGCCCGTTCATGCATGAGTTTCTCATGGCTGTTTCGCGCTTCATTTAGTTTGTGTGGATTCGATTTCAAGTGAGGCGGGAAAGGGAAGCATATGGCATGCATGCATAGCTTTTCTTTACCTCCTGTCATCTTTCCTTCCCTCCCTGCTCCCTCAGTCCTCAGCAGCTTTCTCTTTCCGTTTGGTCATACAAAATCAGGGGGATTCTGTTCTTTGTTTGAATGAAAGCAACGAGTCAATCCACTATAACTTTTCCCTCCAACCAAGAAGAAATTAAAGGGAGACTTCAGTGGGGACAGAAGAAGTTTCTCATGTTCATTTCCAACAGATCCAGGATCCCTTTTGGCATCAGAGAAATTTCACCGAGAAACCATATATGTTTTCTCTGATGCTGGTAAGCAATCCCGAACTTCAACTGGTCCATGCTTATCACGTCGGTCAGCTTCCTAAGACACGTATTAGATAGGCACGAGGTGATAATTAAACACTTTCAGCGGCAGTATGGGAGCTTGTTTACCAGCTCAGTTCTTCTAGAGACTGAACATGATTCCTCATTATATTCCCCAAATTATCATTTTCACCAACCGCTCCTTTGTATGCGATCGATCCGGAGGGCCTCAAAGTCTTACCACTCCCTATAAGCTCATAGCACGGGTTCTTCTAGATGGTGGGGGACACCATGCAAGCTATAGTCCTATCTTGGTTAAGTTAATTATGGCAAGGAAATCGATTGAAGCCTAAAACGTTAATGGTTGAAAACATAAGAGAAATAAGCGTACATTGGATGGCTAGTGGAGGATCAAGCCTAATATTTGACGCCATGTGTCTCATCAAGCCGAATTATAATGCATAACTAGAGGGTAAAAAGTGGAATTCGCTCTTATTTTAAACAGTTGACGATGTATCTGTGGGTAGAGAATCTGTTATAGTGAACTCATGAATTGGTAAACTTTAAGACTTCATTATTTTAACACTTTTTTTGCGAAAATGCAAAAGACTTAGTGTTTTGATGCGTTGATAGAAAAAAGGAAGGTTTTTTGTACAATTCCAGAAGGGGACCAACACCCCGCCATACAACTCAACCCAAAACTAGTCTAGGGAAGAAGCTGGACAAGTCCTCGGGCTCCCGCTGTCCCCCAGGCTTCCGCCTTAATAGTGTCCAGTAGAGAGGACACCGAGGGGCGCACATTGTCGAAGACGGTTGCGTTCTAGTGTTTCCAGATCCACCAGGACGTTGGCATGACCAACGACGAGGTTCCCTTTCGAAGCTGCGTGGGGTAGATCGAATCACCAGCAACCACCAATCCACAAAGTCGCCCTCACCCATGGGAGGTGTCATGGTCAATCGGATCCAAGACAACATCTCAAACCAAATCGTCTTAGAAAAGGCGCATCCGATGAGGATATGTGCCATCGTCTCCACTTACTCGAAGGAACTTATGTGAGTGGTACTTGTTTGTAAAAGTAAGAGCAAACATGAAAGAAAAACAATATTGAGTCAAGAGAGGGGATTTGCTGCTCACCTGGGTATCTACGCACCCCTTTGTCAACTTCCTCTTCAAGCCATAATATCATGATCTAGCTTATATTCCTTGCAGAAAACATAATATTGGTATACAAAAGTGGTTTCATATTTTTGGCTTGAATACTTTTTTGGTCAAAGTCAACCCATGAACGCATTTCCCTTGACTTTTGTCTCTTTAGTGTACTTTGATAAAAAAAAATTCAAACGAAAATTTTAAAAACCAGGTACATAAAAATTATGTGTTCTACTAAGCTAAATCATGAATATATGACTTGAACTGAAAGTTGACACTGCTTAGTAGGTAACCATGTACCTAGTAGGTATTGAGCGATTGAGTCAATGTGACAAATGCACATTCACTTGACCGATGTGCTTTATTAACGTTGAACCTATATATATGGGCTTTCTATCTTGGCCCGTTAAGGTCAAAATATTTTCCTATTACAATAGTTGTATTGTGAAAACCAAATATGATTTTTTTATTAAACTATAAAGTTAAAATAGAAAATAATTAACTTTGTAGCAGTTGGGTAGGGCAAAAAAAGATGCTAATGTTATTGTGGCGGAAAATCTCTCTCTCTCTCTCCGTGGGAGAGATTCTTCTATTCACCATTGGATTTTGCCTATTGATCGATCACACCAAAACATTTCACAAATGCATGAGGTCAATTTGTTCAAAATAAAATGTACCGTGTCTCTCTAGTTTTATATGTTTACTTGAAAACTATGGTACAAGCGGATGCTCAAGGATGACCAGGACTAGGGCTCATCCATATAACTTTGGGAACAGGGCAAATTTAAGAATATATACTTTATATTATTATTTTATATTTCTTATGACTTACTTTTATCATACAAAAATCTCAAATACTATAAATTTCTGTTAATTATTGTCATGGTTAAACAAATCACAATGTTGCTAAAGTTAATTATAGTGTTATTGTTACATAGTTGAATTTATAACATATAAAATTTAAGTCGTGCTATATTTAAACTATATGCTAAAAAAGTTCTCGATTTTTCTATAGTTTCATAAATTATAGTGTACACGTTTTTTTATATATATGTGTGTATGGGTTCATGTATATTTTATTATCCTTAAGATATCATGATCAAGATATCTAAACAAATGATGTAACAAATATCTTAATATTAGTTTTTGGTGTATGATTTGGTAAAGATATTTACATAAAATTTTGGATTATAAATTGAATCGTGGTCTCTAAATGTGTCTTGCAAGTTGGATTCGCTGATGTTGACAAGACATGCATGCTCGATAGTTGGTATTGGAATATCATCGTCTATTGTAATCATTGATATTCATAAAAGTGTCATGCATTCTACTTTTGCATGCATATGATTGCATAATTTGATATGGTAGCTTGCAATGCACTTTCTATCATTTGAAGTATGCAAGAGCTTCTATGGGTTTCCAGAATTAAAGGTCCACTACAAGAGGTTTAGCCCGTAGATGCATTATTATGGATTCCTAGAGACATTATTATTGCCTCACCATTAGTGAAGAGACACACATAAGTGCCACTACAATTAGTGTATCTAAGACTAAAAATATTTATAAAATGTCCTTTTGCACATTATAAGACATTTCATAGAGGCTCTAAATATTGTTTATATGTTTTATAAGACATAAGTAAAGACATTTAGTTATGTCACTATCCTCTAGCATTGACAAAAAATAAATTACAAAAGTAGTGGAGCCAATGCTCGAATTATAAAAGTAGTGGAGCCACGGTTTAAAGTCCTTATTTATCTAACCACCTCTCCTCACGCAACATCTTGACAATACTCAAAAGGAAAGTATTATGTGTATTATATTAAATCTCTCAAAATTATGTAAAACAACTCTATAATATGTAAATAGTGCCTTAAACCGTGGCTCTGGCTATAGCCTAAGGTATATTTGTAAACTATCTTACAAAATGCATCTATATTATTTATTGCGGTAAATTATTAAGTGCCTCTTAGAACGCCTTTAAGCACTCATTTGATACTTAGCACAAAAGTATCTCTACATCTAAGACAATTTATGTGGTGTTTAAAATAAGTATCTCTACACAAAGAAAATTGACTCTACATGATTATATATTTGGCCTAGATTGTGAGTTCACTGAAGCACCACCGCATGTCAAGCAGAGAGAGAGAGATCTTCCATACAAGAAGAAGCAACGCGCCACACTTTCGGTGGCGTATGAGTTACTTGTATTAAAATATGCTAGGCCGATAGAGTGCCGGAGCCCCTCAAGCAATTCTTGAGGAGATCTGATATCATGCATGTTCTACGGTGTGGCAATTCAGAATGATGTGCTTATGCTACAGTACTACAAGATCCCATTCCTCGTGCCTGCAACCTCCAACAGACAATCTTGAACCCAACCTTCAACAATCATCCATCACTCGTAGATCTGCCTAATGCTTATCTAGGAGAGATCTTTTGAAGGACCATCCAAAGATTGAAGCCATGAGAAAATAAGGATGGAAAATATCCATTGAGCTAAAAGCAAGTCAAATATGTTGCTTTAGATGCTCGCATTGACTTTGAGCTTGCTAGGAAGAACTGGTATGTAGTTAGCTCTAATAGCCATGTAGATCATCATACTGGTATGCAGTTGGCTATAATAGCCATGTAGACCATCACACTATGTACAATTCAGTGTATGAAATTGAATGATTTTTAATACATAGTATCGTGTATGAATGAAGTTTGTTGGCTCAATGCAAACAAGATATCCACATAGCCATTACCAATTAGTTGGCACACATATGAACTTAGTAACCCCTAGGACAACCATAACCTTATCATTTTCCCCTACACTCCCCTGTCGGGAATCCAGTACGGCAGCGACACTCGCGGTAGTAGAAGAAGACAAGGACAATTGACGCTATACTCCTTCCATCTAGTGGATCTGGCCGTTGGTAGAGGATGTAGCCAGTGACAAGAGGATCTGGCCAAAGACGAGGCTAATCTACGAAATCCTCGTCATGCTGGGGTAGAAATAGCCATTGTGCAGGCGCATACATCCGGTATTTGGCGCATTTTTCTTTCTATCTGGTGTCGGGCACATGATGACACTCACATCGAGGAACGACCACGGAGACGAACACGACAACTATCTACCGCGAACTTGAAGATAAAAATCTTTGTTTATTACCAGTCGTCGTGCAGATGAATTAGGGTTTCTTTACAAATAGATTTTTTTAAATATTTTATGTTATGTCTAGGTTGTTCGGTTTATTGTGATTTTGTTCTATTTAGGTTATGATTTTGATTATGGTTTATCTGTTTAGATTATGATTTTTATTGTGGTACATATGTTCAGATTAGGATTTTGAAATGGTATGTTTGTTTCGATTAGGATTTTTATTTTGTTGTTTTTGTTTAGATTAGGATTTCCATGATGGTTGTTTTGAATTCTCAAAAAAAATTATGGTTGTTTTGCTTAGATTATGGTTGATGTATCATGTTCTCTTCGTTCATCCTACTAGGTTTGAAAGTGGGGATTTATTTCAATGACAATGCATAAAAAACGACAAGTGAATGGTATATCTAAGCTTGCCATCCACTAGCGTGGGGCTGCATGGAGCCTTGAACATCATCTCAAATAGGCTTAGGTGAATAAATTGTTTCCATAAATTTCATGGAGTTGAACTGATTTTTTTACTAACTCCGTCCTTATGTTTTGCATTTAAATAGCTCATATTCACATTTCACCATTCACATCCACCTTTCACCAATTAGAATTCAATGGCACCACATAAAAATTACATAGCCAGTGTAGGAATCCACGGCAAAAATATTGACTGCCATGGCGGAGAGGACCTGATATTTTTCTTTAGCTCAAAGTAGGCTGGTTCACGTTCAAGTGAGGACTGGCCTTTGCATGATAGGTTTAGTGGAATTTGTTGATGTTGACATGGCAATATGTAATCGGTCATATTACATTATAAATGCAATGATGACATTTAATATATGAAATGAATGAAATAGGTTGTCAGTTTACTTCTTCTGTTGTGAGTTCATTATGTGCAGTGACATCTATATATCTTATTGTGACCACACGTGAAAAGCACAGTCAAAACGAGTGGTAATAGGAAAACCGCAACTGATGAGCTAACCCTTAAGGAAATGGAGATATGCACAGAACCGTTGCCAACAAGGGGTCTCAATGAAAACATAGTTTTTCTCTATGGCAAAGGAGGCATTCATAGTAGGCATAGGGTCCAGGCAACGCTTGTTTTTTTTTCGGTTGCTGATGGGGTTTTTGATCCGTGTACATTGAGTCGTTATGTACTAGTGTGCCTAGTACCAGTCAAGTACCGATTGGTACCGTTTGCGCAACTTGAGGTCCTTCGGAGATTTGAGCAACTTTCATGCTTCCGGTGGACGATCGGTTGTACCGATCCTGGAGCTGGGGCGGTAGTACTGTCCATTGGGAGCGTAGTACTAGTCTTGGAGTGTTACAAGCTGGAACGAGTTGGTGGGTGGTAGTACTGACCTTGGAGTTTTCAAAGCCGGAAGGGGGTGGTGGGCGGTTGTACCGAACCTGGAGCATCAGGTTCATATTCTCCTTTCTTCTTCTTTCTTCTCCTTTTCAATCTCGATGTTTTGGTCCAGCGGGACTTACTCTTGTCGTTGGTACCTAATCACACAACATATTGGGATGAAGTAGCATAGAATTCAAAGATGTGTCAAAATCACAAGTGAGGAGGGAATTCACCCGATGTTGGAGAGTTTTAACTCTAGATCAAGTAACCGGTCCATTTTATCGACTTGCCGGTGTTGGAGCAGAGTCATCTCTTGGGCGGGGCCTTGTTAGCCTTTCCTCGTTTGTTCAGGTATCACTTACCGTGGCCGTGTTGCTTTACATGTAACCAATCCTTCGGCATCCACAATTCATATTCGCTGGGATATATCTGAACACAAGAGGAGATCGCCGGCGCGCGCCAGTCATTTCTCTCCGGCGAGCAGAGCATGTGACCGCACCAGTGAGCCAGCCTGTGGCGGTTGGGGAGTCAGCTGGTCAAACTCGCGGTCTGGTGGGCCTCGCTGGGCCTTACAGCAGCGGAGTGCCGTGGTTAAACAAAGCTACATGGGCCTTGGCCTGATAATTCCTTACTTGGATTCAGCCTGTACTTAATAAGCGCACGTGCTGCCGGAGATGGATACCTACGTACCTGCATCGATCTTCGATTCTGCACAAGTACGTACCAAACCAGGCCACCCAGCCGATCCGTCAATTGAGGGCAGAGGACGCCCGGGTCGTCGACGACTGGCGCGCGTAGTCGCGTACGGACAATGGCCGGCGAAGAGCAGCTGCTGGTCGCGGCGACGGCGAAGGCGGAGCCCGAGGAGTGCAGCAGGTGGGCGGCGACGTGCCTCCTTGGCGGCGCGGGTGCCACGCTCCTCTTCGTCTCCTTCTACCTGGTGAATGACTCCGAGATCATGGCGTTCCTCGTCGGGGCTCCGATGATGTTCCTCGGGCTCTTCCTTGCCGTTCTATGCTTGGTTTCCTCGCTTGAACTGTGTACCGGCGGCGATCCATATGGAAGAATGTCCGTAGATGACTTGTTGTCCTTCTAGCACTCCGTCTGTCTCAGATTTGTTAAAATTCAGATGTATCTTCAGATTTAGATAAATCTTGAAAATTTATTTAAGTTTTTGCAGAGTGTTAAATTTCAAGATACACAAAGTCCGCGAAAATACACTCCGGTAAAGTCACTAGGTAAGGATTCTGGTTGCTCTAGTGTCGTGGACTCTTTGTATTGTTGTTGAGCTGTCCCGTGTAGGCCTTTGTGGGGGGGAAGCACTGAGCGTCCCCCGGGGGATCCAAATCCCCGATCCCCCGGGTCCCTAGCCGTTCGATGCAAATGGTATCGTCCGTTAGATTAGGGTCAACGCTCGCGCACGGAGGAAAAAGCTGATAAGCACATCCATCTGAGAAAAAATCCCCTCCATGACGCACGACCTTGCAGCATGCCGGCCGGCCGGCGATGTAGAGTGCTGCTTGCGCACTGCAGCCCGCACCGGCAAAACGCTGCCTGCTCCGGCAGCACCGCCGCCCCCGGAAGCACCGCCGTCCTGGACATGTAGCTTCGCCGCCGGCCTATGTTAGCATAGCGGACGGCCTCATCGAAGACAAAATCCCCTCATCCATGATGCACGACCTTGCACCATGCCGGCGATGTCGAGTGCTGCTTGCGGACCGCCGCCCACGCCGGCAAAAGGCAGCCTGCTCCGGCAGCACCGCCGCCCACATCGGCAACACCGCCGCCCTGGACATGTAGCTTCGCCGCCGGCCTATGGTAGCACCACCGACGGCCTTGTCGAACTCCTTGCAGCAAGGCGGTGCCCGGTTTGTGGCATCGGGCAGCGGCCGTTGGTGGTAACACGGTCGACGGCCTCGCCGGACTCCTTGTAGCAAGGCGGCGCACGATTTGTAGCAACATCCACCACCGTTTGCAGCTACCAACGCTGTTGTTTGTAGCAAGGGCCGCCGCCGTTAGTAGCAACGGCCGCTGCCGCTTGTAGCACATCGCCGCCGCCGCTTGTAGCATAAGTCGCCGCGCTTTGTAGCAGCCGTGCCGTGCCCGACCTTTGTAGACGCGGCCGTTGCCTATTGTAGCATACGCCGCTGCCTTTGCAGTAGACGCCGCCGCTCCATGTAGCAGATGTGACCGCCGCTGGTAGCAGACGGCGCCGCCGCTGGCAGCATAGGCTCTCGTCCCTCGCAGCTCCAGCAAACGTCGGTCGTAGCATCACGGCTTGGAACTCCTCCGCCGCCCCAACATCAGCGACGGCGTGGCCCCAACTCCTCCGACATCCATGGCGTTCTGACGAGCTCGAGCCCGTGGGGGCGGAGCTTGGCAAAACCGGTGTGTGGCTGGGCGGTGGCCGGCGATGTGTGGCTGGGCGGTGACCTCGACGCATGATGGGGAGGCAGACCGAGCTCTACGCATGGCTACGCGGGCGTGGGGAGGAGAGGCAGCTACCGCAGGACACAAGGAAGGATGAGGGACAGAGGATTTCGTTGAGGAAGAAGAACTAGAAGGATAAGGTTGGGGGTGGGTCCCGCTGTCGCTCGCTTCTGCCACGGAGAAGGACGCGTGGCGCGCTGGCTACCCGGAGGATGCGAGGCGAGCGATCGTCCGGGGGAAGCAAAGCGTTTTCCTTTGTGGGGGGCTAGTTAGTACTTTTTTTTTCTTTTTCATTTTTTCTCTTTAGAGTTTTTTGCAATAAGTTTATAGGAATTTGTCACATGTCTATTTCTAGTTGCAAAAAAGCGGGCTACAACAAATTCCTCTAGTGCCGTGGAATATAGTTGAGATTTTTTTCAATTGCAAATCGGTTTGTAACTAGGACTTTCTCTAGTCGCAAGTGTAGTTGCTACTGAGATTTTTCTAATTATAAATAGGGTTGCAGCTAAAAAAATTCAGAGTTGCAAAATAATTTGAAGGCTAAATAATTTAGGTTTTATTTCATCATCTAAATAGCCTCTCAACTTAAATGTTCAACATATCGCACTAACTTGATTTAAATTAGCATAAGGATCTTCAGCCAGATCATCTCCTCGATGCAAAATAGCAATTAGACGAGGATTAAACTTGTACTCTTGAGTGCTTTCAATCTAGAATTTTTTCACATAGGCTCTATTAAACCTCCCGAATCAGTTGCGTCAAGCTTATTCATTAGCCCAAGAGCGGTTAGGGTGTTTACTTAAAACTAGGAAACAACTTTAGTATAACAATTAATAGATTAGCAACTACGAACAAAGACCAAATTTAGCTTCCGTCAACGGAGAAAATAGCTTGATGACTTCAAGTACACATGTATATTGTAGCTAGTTTCGAAAGTAAGAGTATCGAACCACGAAGAGCTATTTGGCTAAGGTTTTTATGCCCCTCGTCACTATCTATCAAAAGATACTTGTAAATTTCCCTTGGGTTCAAGTAAGAGTGTTTTAAAGAGATTGTTTGTGTGTAAGAAAAAACTGAAAAGTAAAGGAAACACAAAGACAATCGCGATATAAATAGTAATGAAACTTCAGTAAGACGAAATATTCTTGGGGAATGTAGGATCCACCTATAGCATTGGTATTAATTATGATTAGGATAAAATTATGTAGGATCCACCTTTACCAAATTACTTGCAAAGTACTATACTTATCACTCTTGCATGAAAATCAAAAGTACTATTCTCATAACTATGAATATGACTATGTGGTGGGCAATGGAACCATGGTATGTGTTGATATGGTGGAGGTTCCATTGCAAGGGTTTATATCCATCTAGGATTAAATAACAAATGTCGTCCAGTGATTCTTGTGCCGTAAAACTCGTGTTAACCATAAGATATGGAGTGGGACGGAGTAGTCAGTTGTACTTCCACCTCTCGTACATCAACGGATGCGCTTACCGTAGCAGTTGTATCTTGCGAGAACAACCGAAGGGTGGGGATCCCTTCTAATTCCCCACGGCAATGCGGTCTATGATGAGTTGCATCTACCGGCGAAGGAATTTATGGTAGAGCCCAGAATTGTCGTTGTGGTCGGGAGCTATCCACAGAGGTATGCACCGGCGAGGACCCAGGGTCGGGGATTGCAACAAAAGGTGGGTGTGCGAGGTAGCGGAGGAGTAAAATTTGGCTAAGACCTTATACCGGGCCTCACACCAAGGAAGTGTGGACGGGAAAGCTGTCCGGTTGGCACCAAGGTTAAAATCTCTTATGGGCAAAGCAACACACCTCTGCAGAGTGTAATGAATCGTGACCTGTCACTCCCTGTTCCGGGTTTTGGAACTGCGAATGCTGCCGGAAAGGAACTCCATGAAGTTCTAGTAAACCGGTGAAGGCTGACGGACATAGTTCTTCTGAATAAAAGCAACCTTTTGAAGAAATGGTTATAAAAACATGCATTAGTATTAGACTTTCTAGTCTAATATTGTAGTTAGTGCATTAAACACCTCTTTCCTATAATGAACTTGGTGAGTACGCTCGTACTCATACCTCTTATAATCCCCTGCTTAGATTGCATGAATCGTCTTGAGGAGGACACCGACTGATAAGGGATTAACTTATCGATGCCTACGAGTTGTAGACTAGGGTTTAGTTGGAAGTAGAGGGCAAGTAGATCTCAAAGGTTTCAGCCGGAAAAGTACTCGACTGCTATGAAAACTAAGGTTGTGTGAAACAATGAATCGATCATTTCTTTGTCCCTCGACCCCCCCTTATATAGGAGGCGAAGCCGAGGATTACGTGATGCACAAGTTACAGAGTCCGGGAGGGTTTCTGAACCATCCCGTAACAATTACAAGTTAATATTCCTAATACAATTCTATCTTTCCAAACTATGTAAAACCTCGGGTCGTGGGCCTCCAGTAAAACCCCGGGTACCTTCTTCGGCAGGCCCATTGGGGATGCCTATGTCAGTAGCCCCCGAGATTTTGCTTGAATCGAAGAATCAGGGAAAATCTCCATCTTTACAATCTGCACATGATTTCTTCAATTCGACAAATAATATTTATAAAGGAATGATATATTGCACATGGATAACGGTAATTGGGGCTGGTTCATCTGACGGATCAGGTACCAGTTAACTGCTCTCGTAGCAATCCGCAAAAACCTACTTCAAGATCACGTCCCTGGACATGATCTCGGGATACTGGCGTAATTTCGACATGTGCCGCTTAAGGTCTTACCAGATGCCGAATTCCAGTCATGTTTTATCGGGTACCTAACGCGTCCATTAGGATTTTTCTTCGTATATGTTGATACGGAAAAAGTAGCAAAACGCCTCAGTGGCGGTGCCACGCTGCACAGGACGGATCCCGGGGACTTACCTTCGCAGAGTTTTGTGGCATTCAGAGATTATTTTGCGACTGAGGCACTCTGAGAATATATTGTCAAGTGCTTTTTCCGGCTGCTGGAGTAGCACATTTGTTCGAGTCAGCGGATGACTTATATTGTTTTTAACTTATCCTCCCGATGGGAGTATATGAAGAGTTATTTTGATAACTCGGAATATGCTCACCAGGACTGATTTAAATTTCATCGGGCACGCGAACAGCGTTCCCGATGGGAGTAGCCCCCGAGTGACATAGGCATCCCCAATGGGCCTGCCGAAGACGGTACCCGGGGTTTACTGAAGGCCCACAAGTCGAAGAATATGAAGTTCGGAAGCCCAGTTAGTATGAAGGAAAGTTAGAGTTGTATTAGGAAATATAGAGACTTGCAACTTTACGGGTAGAACTCAGAGAGTCTCCCGGAATTTGTAATCTTGTATAACACGGTACCCTCGGCTCCACCTCCCATATAAGGGGGAGTCGAGGGACAAAGAGATGATCGAATCCATTGTCAACATAACCCTAGTTTCTTAATCATCGAGTACTTTTCGGCTGAAACCTTCGAGATCTACTTGCCCTCTACTTCCAACCAAACCCTAGTCTACAATACGTAGGCATTGACAAGTTAATCCCTTGTCAATTGGCGCCGACCGTGGGGATTAGAGGCGACAAGGAGCTGATCTCGATGGCACGTTCAAGATCGTCGACTTCGTTGGTAGCAAGCAACGCGATGGATCGAGGTAAACATATCGAAACTGATCTAGTCAATTTTTTTTCCTCACCCGCCCTCCCGTTTGGATGCATATGCGTATCTGGAGGAGCCCATGGAGATGACGTTCGGAAAGTTCCGATTCTGTGTCGAGAAGAAAGGATCGTATCGTCTCGAAGTTCCGATCTCGTCGCGATTATCGGCGGTCGATTCCGATTTTTGGACTCAACGACATCAATAAAGTCAGGCGAAGAGGAGGTCTCGTCGCCACGTTTCATCAACACTATGGCAAGCGAAAAGCTCGCCAAGGTCTTCAGCGACATGTCCTTCGAGTCGTCTGCGGACTCTGATATAAGCAGCGACTCAGACAACATCGATAACTTCAATTTCGTCGACAGATCCATTGCTGTTGGAGAGGTCTTCACCAATCTATATGATGGTGTCACCAATCCTGACAAAAATCAAAGTTCAAAATATCATCAGATCTATGCAATTGGAGAAACAAACCGAGTAGAGCCGGAGACGTCAGAGGCTTTCGACGATGCGGGAAACCCATATGTCGATCCCGCTGATCTCAGGCGAGGTCTAGGCACTAAATATGTCGGGCCTACACCTCGTCTAAGGGTTCAACTCCCACAAGAGGCGTGGGACAGAGCCGCAAGAGCCATGGACAGTACAGAACCAATGACCACAACTGCTACGGCAGAGGAATTGCAAGCTTACCAATACAGACTCGCTCGCTTTGGCAGAGAATTAGAAAAACAGACAGCCGCCTTGAATAGAAGAATGGAGGCGGCTTCCGCGTCAAGCAGGCGAAGGGCAGATCTAAGCCGATATTCAGGAACTTCGGGAGATAGTCACAGAGAAGCTCGAAGGAGAGCAAGATCTCGAGCGCAAAATATACCTGAAGCAGAGAGAGAGAATTTAGTTCAAAACCTCGACATGTCTTTCATGTCAATCGACACAAGGGGAAATATTATTCCCAAAACACCGAAAGCTGGATACATGGCAACGCAAGCTTTCATCCTCGCGTCCAGGCCACCTCCTGGGGATCTGAGAGAAGCGTTGTATAACATGGCCATGGCAGGAGTTGGAGCCATGGGAACAACATTCGCAACTACACCTCCCGAAGGAGCTGCAAGGCAAAATAGTCCGCGACCTACTGCAGCAGTGCAGGATCCCCCGAGAGCGAGTGGAGCAAGAGATTCAGCGACTCATGCAAGGGTGGATAGAGCGCGACAGGACAGAAGAGAACATCGGCATTCACCAGAAGTTGACGAGGAAGATATGTGTGGACTCCCGTGTTTCACGAGACGAGTCCGAAAAACACGAGTCCCGTCAGGGTTTAAGTTACCCGACAATTTCAAAAAATTTGATGCTCTACAGGATCCCGAGGATTGGCTAGTTTATTACCTCGAGATGGTGAAATTGATAGGTGGAACTAGGGCAACAGCCATGCAGAGCATCCAAGTGCACTTGAGTGGAGCAACACGATCATGGATAAAGAAGTTACCTCCAGGGTCCATCGACAGTTGGGATAGTTTCGAGGACGTTTTCGTGAAGAATTTCCGATCCACATGCAAAAAACCCGCGTCATTAGAAGAGTTGAGGGCTTGCAGGCAGAAGTATGACGAACCAATGAGAAAATACATCCAGAGGTGGAATATCATCAAAAACTCGGCAGAGAACATATCTGACGAGAGGGCAATAGATGCGTTTGTGGCAGGAATTCGACGGAGAGATTTTGTCGAAGACTTGGGGAGAACCAATCCAAGGACAATATAAGCATTAATGGAAATAGCGAACAGGTGGGCAGATGGAGAAGATGCTGTTCACAACAAGCGGCATAGGTCGCCAGAGGAGGACCACAGTCGAAACTTCCAAAATAGACGACGATTCTCTCGACAATTCTCGAGTTATGATGCTCCTGGCCAAATATCGGCTGGTTTCCGAGGAAATACTGGAGGAAACAGTCGAGATAATTATCAAAGGAGTAGCGAGCAGCGAGGCGACACCAGAGATGATTCCTGTAACAATAGACAAAATAGTGGACAGAGGTTCCAGAGACCATATGTATCTCCCGAGGATATGATGAATGGACCGTGTCAGATGCACTTTTATCTTGATAATAACGGGAAGAGACAGGCAGGACATCTGCAGAAGGACTGTCGAAATTTTCAAGCAATGTTGAGATTTGCAGGGCAAGCTAATGCTCAAGCAACAAATAGAAACCCCCAGGGGCCAAGGAGTGAGATCCACCCTTCCACCTCCTCCCGCAATTACGGACGAAAATCGACACCAGCTCAGAATAGCGGCAGCACCACAACCACCTCCATATATTGACCCCAACGCCAACGGCGCGGTCTCGATGATTCGAAAGCTAGGCCATCTAACGGGGCCCGGAAAGTAATCTCGCGTCAAGTATTTATGGCAGAAAAGATGCCTCCACCAACAATTGAGTACCTGAATTGGTCAGGACAGGACATCGGCTTCACAATAGCAGACCACCTGCAGCAAGTTCCTCGACCAGGGCAATCAGCACTTATTTTACCAGCGGTGATCGCAGGATTCGACGTTTCTCGAGTATTCATAGATGGAGGCAGCAGTTTAAACCTTATGTATGCAGATACACTAAGGAAGATGAACATATCCCTGGCGAACTTAAAACCAACCGATACACATTTCCATGGAATCACACCAGATAAGCCAAGTTATCCGATGGGAAAAATCAATCTCGATGTTCAGTTTGGAACCCGAGAAAACTACAGTATAGAGAGACTGGAGTTCGAAGTCGTGGATTTCCCGTCACAGTGTCACGCTTTATTGGGGCGACCAGCGTAAGCCAGGTTTATGGCGGCACCACATTATACATACCTGCTATGGCGGCTCCCTGGACCCAAGTGACCAATTACAGTAAAAGGCAGTTTTGCGCTAGCTGATAAATGCGACAAGGACTTTCATCGACTGTCAGAGACTTTCGGGATGCAGACGGAATACATGGCGTCAAGGCTAACAAATGATTATGATGTGTTGCCAGATACAGGGAGGCCACTCAGGGAACCAACCTTTGACACTACTAAGGATTCTAAGGAGGTCCAGATTCATCCGACAGATCCCAAGAAAACGACATCCATTGCAACAAACATGGATCTCGCATAGGAAAGCGCGCTCGTCGAGTTTCTCCGTGAGCGCTGAGAAATCTTCGCATGGTGTCCAGCTGACATGCCAGGAGTACCCAGGGAACTTGCCGAGCACCACCTTAACTTGGATCCAGTGGCGAAACCAATCAAACAACCCTTGCGGCGTTTTTCGGAACCAAACCGCAAGGCTATGCTGTCAGAAATCAATCGACTTAGAGAAGCTGACTTCATCAAAGAACTGCACACAGAGGCCACATTCGTAGCTAATCCAGTACTGGTCCCGAAGAAAAACACGAAAGTCCTTCGCATGTGCGTCGACTTCATGTGTCTAAATAAACATTGTCCAAAGGATCACTTTCCCCTCCCGAGGATCGATCAAATTATCGACTCCACGGCAGGATGTGAACGTCTTTCCTTCTTGGATGCATATTCCGGTTATAACCGGATCGGACTAAAAGAAGACGACGAGGTCAAAACAGCTTTTACAAGACCTTATGGTGTGTTCTCGCTATAAAACAATGCCTTTTGGTCCGAAAACGCGGGCGCAACATATCAGCGGAAGATGCAAAAGTGTCTTGCAACACAGATTGGTAAAAACGTACAAGTATATATTGACGATGTCGTCAAACACAACATGAAGGATTACAAATAGATGATCTTGATCATGATAGGCAGCTCACAAGATCTAACATGATAGCACAATGAGGAGAAGACAACCATGCAGCTATTTGCTATGGACCCATAGTCCAGGGGTGGACTACTCACACATCGATCCGGAGAAGCGGTGGCGATGAAGAGACCTCGGAGATGATTCCCCTCTCCCGGCCCGAGGGTGGGAATCTGAATCCCCCGAGATGGGATTGGCGGCGGCGTCTGCGGAAGGTTTTCGGTGTCGTGGCTCTCGGTACTGGGGGTTTCGCGACGAAGGCTTTAAGTAGGCGGAAGGGAAGGTCAAGGGGCGTCACGAGGGGCCCACACAACAGGGCCGCGCGGCCAGGGTCCAGGCCGCGCCTTGTTGTTGTGTCGCCACCTCGTGGCCCCACTTCGTTTCCTCTCTAGTCTTCTGGAAGCTTCGTGCAAAAATAGGACCCTGGGCGTTGATTTCGTCCAATTCCGAGAATATTTCCTTACTAGGATTTCGAAACCAAAAACAGCGAGAACAACAAGCGGCTCTTCGGCATCTCGTCAATAGGTTAGTGCGGAAAATGCATAATAATGACATATAATGTGTATAAAACATGTGAGTATCATCATAAAAGTAGCATGGAACATAAGAAATTATAGATACGTTTGGGACGTATCAAGCATCCCCAAGCTTAGTTCCTACTCGCCCTCGAGTAGGTAAACGATAACAAAGATAATTTACGAAGTGACATGCTATCATAATCTTGATCATACTATTGTAAAGCATATGAGATGAATGCAGCGATTCGAAGCAATGATGAAGATAATGAGTAAACAAATGAATCATATAGCAAAGACTTTTCATGAATAATACTTTCAAGACAAGCATCAATAAGACTTGCATAAGAGTTACTCATAAAGCAATAAATTCAAAGTAAAGGCATTGAAGCAACACAAAGGAAGATAAAAGTTTCGAGCGGTTGCTTTCAACTTCAACATATATATCTCATGGATAATTGTCAACACAAAGTAATATAACAAGTGCAATAAGTAAACATGTAAGAATCAATGCACACAGTTGATACAAGTGTTTGCTTACAGGATAGAAAGAATAGGTAAACTGACTCAACAATAAAGTAGAAGATAGGCCCTTCGCGAGAGAAGCATTGATTACTATATTTGTGCTAGAGCTTTTCATTTTGAAAACAAGAAACAATTTTGTCAACGGTAGTAATAAAGCATATGTGTTATGTATAAGACATCTTATAAGTTGCAAGCCTCATGCATAGTATACTAATAGTGCTCGCACCTTGTCCTAATTAGCTTGGATTAACATGGATTATCATTGCATAGCATATGTTTCAACCAAGTGTCACAAAGGGGTACCTCTATGCCGCTTTGTACAAAGGTCTAAGGAGAAAGCTCGCATTGGATTTCTCGCTTTTGATTATTCTCAACTTAGACATCCATCACGGGACAACATAGACAACGAGATAATGGACTCCTCTTTAATGCATAAGCATTCAACAACAATTAATATTCTCATAAGAGATTGAGGATTAGTTGTCCACCTGTGAAACTTCCACCATGAATCATGGCTTTAGTTAGCGGCCCAATGTTCTTCTCTAACGGTATGCATACTCAAACCATTTGATCATGAAAATCTCCCTTACTTCAGACAAGACGAACATGCATAGCAACTCACATGATATTCAACAAAGGTAAAAGAGTTGATGGCGTCCCCGGAAACATGGTTACCGCTCAACAAGCAACTTATTAAGAAATAAGACACATAAGTACATATTCTTCACCACAATAGTTTTTAAGGCTATTTGTCCCATGAGCTATATATTGCAAAGGCAAAGAATAGAAATTTTAAAGGTAGCACTCAAGTAATTTACTTTGGAATGGCGGAGAAATACCATGTAGTAGGTAGGTATGGTGGACACAAATGGCATGGTTATTGGCTCAAGGATTTGGATGCACGAGAAGAATTCCTCTCAATACAAGGCTAGGCTAGCAAGGTTGTTTGAAGCAAACTCAAGTATAAAAGGTGCAGCAAAGCTCACATATGAACATATTGTAACTATTATAAGACTTTATATTGTCTCCTTGTTGTTCAAACACCTCAACCGAGAAAATATCTAGACTCTAGAGATCAATCATGCAAACCAAATTTTAACAAGCTCTATGTAGTTATTCATTAATGGGTACAAGGTACATGATGCAAGAGCTTAAACAAGATCTATATGAGCACAACAATTGCCAAGTATCACATTATTCAAGACATTAAACCATTTACCACATGCGGCATTTTCCGTTTCCAACCATATAACAATGAATGAAATAGTCCAACTTTCGCAATGAACATTAAAGATAAAGCTAAGAACATATGTGTTCATACGAAACAGCGGAGCGTGTCTCTCTCCCAAACAAAGAATGCTAGGATCCGAATTTATTCAAACAAAAACAAAAATAAAAACAAACGAGACGCTCCAAGTAAAGCACATAAGATGTGACGGAATAAAAATATAGTTTCACTAGAGGAACTGATAAGTTGTCGATGAAGAAGGGATGCCTTGGGCATCCCCAAGCTTAGACGCTTGAGTCTTCTTAAAATATGCGGGGATGAACCACGGGGGCATCCCCAAGCTTTGACTTTTCACTCTTCTTGATCATATTGTATCATCCTCCTCTCTTGACCCTTGAAAACTTCCTCCACACCAAACTCGAAACAAACTCATTAGAGGGTCGGTGCATAATTCATATATTCAGAGGTGACATAATCATTCTTAACACTTCTGGACATTGCACAAAGCTACTGAAAGTTAATGGAACAAAGAAATCCATCAAACATAGCAAAACGAGGCAATGCGAAATAAAAGGCGAGAATCTGTCAAAACGAACGAGTTCGTAAAGACGAATTTTAAAGAGGCACCAGACTTGCTCGGATGAAAATGCCCAAATTGAATGAAAGTTGCGTACATATCTGAGGATCACGCACGTAAATTGGCAGATTTTTTTAATTTTTCTACAGAGACTACTGCTCAAATTCGTGACAGCAAGAAATACTGTTTCTGCTGCAGTAATCCAAATCTAGTATTGGCTTTACTATCAAAGACTTTACTTGGCACAACAATGCAATAAAATAAAGATAAGGAGAGGTTGCTACAGTAGTAACAACTTCCAAGACTCAAATATAAAATAAAGTGCAGAAGTAAAATAATGGGTTGTCTCCCATAAGCGCTTTTCTTTAACGCCTTTCAGCTAGGCGCAGAAAGTGTGTATCAAGTACTATCAAGAGACGAAGCATCAACATCATAATTTGTTCTAATAATAGAATCATAAGGTAACTTCATTCTCTTTCTAGGGAAGTGTTCCATACCTTTCTTGAGAGGAAATTGATATTTAATATTACCTTCCTTCATATCAATGGTAGCACAACCAGTTCGAAGAAAAGGTCTTCCCAATATAATGGGACAAGATGCATTGCATTCAATATCCAAGACAACAAAATCAACGGGGACAAGGTTATTGTTAACCATAATACGAACATTATCAATCCTCCTCAAAGGTTTCTTTATAGCATTATCGGCAAGATTAACATCCAAATAACAATTTTTCAATGGTGGCAAGTCAAGCATATCATAGATTTTCTTAGGCATAACAGAAATACTTGCACCAAGATCACATAAAGCATTACAATCAAAATCATTGACCCTCATCTTAATGATGGGCTCCCAACCATCTTCTAACTTCCTAGGAATAGAAGTTTCAAGTTTTAGTTTCTCTTCTCTAGCTTTTATGAGAGCATTTGTAATATGTTTTGTAAAGGCCAAATTTATAGCACTAGCATTGGGACTTTTAGCAAGCTTTTGTAAGAACTTTATAACTTCAGAGATGTGACAATCATCAAAGTCTAAACCATTATGATCTACAGCAATGGGATCATTGTCCCCAATATTTTGAAAAATTTCGGCGGTTT
>NC_061512.1:162188842-162248620 GCF_022539505.1 Lolium rigidum
CTTTGATCGAGGATCTGAAGGAAACTTTCGACAACCTTGACAAGTTCTGCCTTAAGTTGAACCCGACAAAGTGCTCCTTTGGTGTTCCTGCGGGAGAACTTCTCGGGTTCCTAGTTTCAGCAAGAGGGATCGAGGCCAATCCAGAGAAAATCCAAGCCATCGTAACAATGAGGAAGGCAACAAAGTTGAAAGAAATACAACAGTTGACTGGGCGAGTCGCAGCTTTGAGCAGATTCGTCGCCAGGCTAGGAGAAAAGGCATTGCCATTCTACGCGTTGATCAAGCAAGGAGAGAAGTTTCAATGGAACGAAGAAGCGGACAGAGCTTTCGACGATCTCAAGCGCACAATCTCGACACCACCAATCTTGGTGGTGTCCAAGGAGAAGGAACCTCTCCTGTTATATATCACAGCCACACCTCAGGTGGTGCACAGTGCTTGTGGTTGAAAGAGAAGAAGAAGGAAAACTCCATGGAGTGCAACGGCCGGTATATTTTGTCAGCGAAGTTTTATCGCCTTCCAAACAACGGTACCCGTAGTACCAGAAGTTAGCATATGGAGTGTTTACAACAGCCAAAAAACTGCGACACTATTTTTCGGCGCATCCGATAATAGTGGTTAATGAGGCGCCATTGTCCAATATATTAAACAATCCAGAGGCTACGAGTCGTGTCTCCCTTTGGGGAATAGAGCTTTCCCCTCGGGACATCACATATGAAAAAAGAAAGGCAATAAAGTCGCAAATATTACCAGATTTTATTGCAGAGTGGATGGAGCTACAAAATACGGGACCCCCGGATTTATCGAGAACCTGGACTATGAACTTTGACGGGTCCAGGAGATTGGAGGGGGCTGGAGCAGGCGTGATACTGATATCATCACAAGGCGACAAGTTGAAGTACGTCTTACGGATGACGTTTCCAAACGCGTCTAACAACGAGGCAGAATACGAAGCTCTTATACATGGGATGAAGATGACGAAGGCTTGTGGCGCAAATCGATTAAAAATCTTTGGCGACTCGCAATTGGTGGTTCAACAAGTCATGAATCAATGCGACGCAGTCAATGATAGTATGATAGCATACAAGGAGGTGTATAACGAGCTAGAGAAGCTGTTTGACGGGTGCGAGGTAAATCACATCAGCAGGCTAAGCAATGATGAAGCCGATGTTCTTGCAAACATTGGGTCGCAATGTCTCGCAATACCACCCGGTGTGTTCTGGGAAGAGATATCTGAGAGATCAACCAAGGCGAAGAAACAACAGAAGAAGGAGAAGGAAGAGAAACCCTCGGGGGCTAAAGAAATAACATCGGGAGAAGAGGATGAACCTGAGGTAGTAATGATGATACAGATTCCGTGGATGCAGGCGTACATAGCATATATTTCAAGAAAGGAACTACCCGATGATCCAGTTGAAGCAAGGCGAGTTATCAGGCGATCCAAAGCCTTTACTGTTGTAAAAGGAGAGCTGTATAAACGAAGTATCTCGGGAGTATTACAATGATGTGTCATACCTGAGCAAGGGAGGATAATTCTGAAGGATGTACACGAAGGGGTGTGCGGACACCATGCAAGCAGTCGAGCTATAGCAGCCAAGGTCTTCAGAGCAGGGTTCTATTGGTTAACAGCAATTGAGGATGCAAAGGACATAGTACGCACTTGTGACGCGTGTCAAAGGTTTGCCGCAAAACCTCATTCTCCGGCAGCAAAGTTGTGACGCCCCGGAACCGGTACCATGAGGATTCCAGCGATCCCGCCAAAATCCGCATGATATCGATTCTGAGACGCCCTCCGACACGACGTGCGCGACGAATCACACACGTGATGCCAGAGGAATTAACACGAGCGGTAACATTACAACAAGGATTACAATAGAGCCCACAAGATACATATATACAACAACGACTCCAACGAGTCAAGATACAAATAGATACATACAAAGATCCGAATCATACAGAAAGTCGAATACGTCCGAGTACGGACAAGATACAAATTGGACTAAGAGTCCTGAAGATAACCAGTGGCGTCCATATCCCTGCCCAGGCCAAGCCGGAAGGGTAACCTTGCTAACGTCGTCATCTTGTACCTGTCGAAGTCGGGCCATCGGTTGCCGACAAAAGGGAGGAAGCAAAAGAGAAAGGGGAAAAGGCGAGAGTAAGTACCAAGGAACGAACTCCGGCACGTACTTAGCGAGACTAGAAATGGCTATGCTTGCTGAGCGAGTATATATATATATCGCTTGGGGTTATATGGTAGGTTTAGCGGCAGCAGAACTATAACCAATAGAGACGCACTACAACATCCGTGTACTCAGATAAGGTAAGAGAGCGCATAAGGTAACAGATAAATACTACACAAACATAACCCAGCCGATTACACATATCCCCTCCAACAATTGCGAAGAGGCAATGTAAAAGGCACTCAACGGTGGACAAGTTTTATTAGGTAGCCATTGTAATAATGCTATATTACTACGCAAGTTATTAGCAGATTATTAGCATCAACATAAAGGTGTAAGTTGTTCTATGATGAAGTCATACAGCTCCAAGTCGTCCATAACCGCGGACACGGCTTATCGATAAGATGTACACCCTGCAGGGGTTGCCCAAATGTAACCATACGCATGCTCGACCCGCTTCTTACAGGCGATGTCTCACAACAAGACCGTTCCCAGTTCAACAAGAAAGTCTAGGGGGGCCACCCAACTAAGCTACCCGTGACGAAGTTCGGCTGTACTCCGAGACGGACCCAGAGGTTGCGTAGGCGACTAGGCGGGCACTAACGGCCAAGCACTAGATAAGTCGTCTAGCAATTATGCATTGCAGTAATAAACCACCGGAAGGCAACAGGAAGTAAACAGCCGAAGGCAACAGTATATAAACATGCATGCGACAAATAAAACCAAGGTTGTGGCCCCCTTTTCAACTGACTTGAGAAAAGGTAATGGGTGAGGGGGGGTCCCGATAATCGTCCCCACGCATGGGTAGAGCGCTCAATCTCAGAACAGATAACAAGAACTCGGGTCCTAGGGGACATTATCGAGTCAAAGTTCCGATGCTTTCGCAAAGGGGCTCACAGATGCCTCTGCTTACAATTTTTAGTTGTTAACAGTTAAGTAAAGCATGAGTATCTACATCAACAGATATAGCATGTGATAACCTCCCAACAACCCAACATATCCCGATAACAGATCGAGATAAACAACAGAACCTAAACACGCCTACGACTCGCAAGGCTCAAACATCAAGCAACGGCTATGGGTAAGGAATGATGCATATAGGATTATTATGGTAAACAAGTGGATAGGACACGTGACTCGATAAATAATCGCAACATAAGGATAGCAGTGCGAGGGAGAGAGTAAAATAGGTGAAGAGAGAGGGCTCGCCTGTGAAAAACTGCAGAAGAACTTGTCGGAGAACTCGTCGTATCTCACATCACCACTTCGCAATCCTATCCAGGAAGAAACAAATGCTGGAACAAACAACGTATGCAAGTCTTACTACAACGGATAAAGAAGATCCAGCATGATCAGGATGATATGCATGACGTGGCAAAGATGATGCGACGCACTTATCCAAATTAAGTGGGATCGGAACCCCGACACACAAATTAGGTTAGAGTTGCATTTCTACCGGCAAAGTTAAGTGTTTATTAACATGGCATAACATGGCAGGGGTGAGCTACATCAATATTAAACGGAGCGGGGAAACCTTAGGTGGATTTCCGAAATACTCCGCATATATGTGAGGTGAACATGCATAACTATCACCGCGCGACATGATGCGAGATGCAAACAGATGAATGGATGGCATATTAATGTTCCTCATGTTTTTCTGATCAATTTTCATATAGAAAACATTTTCATATGAATTACCATTTAAAAGTTATTAACATATTAGTTTTTCTTATTTAAATTGGTAAAATAGGATTTATTTAAATGGGAAAGGACCCGAAAACAATTTACAGAAAGGGGGAAGGACCCCGGGTTTGTTTCATAAACAGGCAGGGGGTTTTGTTTAAAAGCGACAGCGGCAAGGATCGCGGGTTGATGGAAAAAGAAGTGCAGGGGCCTAACTGAAAAACGGATAGATCTGGATCTGGCGGGGGGGTTTTCTCACCGTGGCGGGGTCTAGCCCGAGCGGCTGACGGGTGGGGTCCGGCGATGACGTGGCCGCCACGCTGGCGAACCTTCCGCGGATGCACGCCAGGTGCTCGATGCCGGGCGCGTTCCAGGAAGAGGTGGTCACCGCGTCGCGGCGAAGAAGGGAGCGGGCGATGCAGGGCGTCCCCGGATGTGCGCGAGGGTGCGTTCGGCGCCTCTCGTCGGCGCGAACCAGAAAAGGGCGGCGCTGGAAGCAGGGGCCCACCGGAGAGGTGTCGACGGCGAACATCTGCGGCGAGAACTCAAGGTCACCGTCGGGATTTCGAGGCAGGAAGCAAGGAAGGGACGAGGAGGTCCAGGAGGGGCGCGGAGTTACCAGGAACACGCTGGCGTGGTCGGGCTGGCCGGAGGTGGTAGGGGTCAGCCGGAATCGAAGAAGAAGGCCGCCAGGGACGGAGAGGGGAACGGCGTTTCGAGGGCGATTGAAGGGGCCCCGGGGCGATTCGAGGTACAGGGAGATGGAGGACGTCGAGGCGCACCCGATGGTGCCCTCAGCAAGGTGGGGGACGCAGTGTAGCGGCGGCGCCATGGAGGATTTCACGGTGGTCGGGGAGGGGTTTCTCCCCAGATTCGTTTCGGCTTGCAGAAGAAGAAAGAAAGGAGGGAGAGAGAGGCGTGGTCAAGAAGGAAAAGAGAGGAGGCGTGGTCCAGGATAAAGCGAGGGAGGGGGCTCACGGAAGGCGGGTGGGAGCAGGTGGCCGCGAGCTGCTGTCGTTGTCCTGGAGCTCACGCTCCTGGCGTGAAGGGAAAGACGACTAGGTGAGGCGCGTCTCCTCGCCGAAGGGGTACGGGCCTGAAGGTGGAAGGAAGCTGGGCCAAAGAAGAGAAAGAAGGTGGGCCGCCGGGGTGAAGAGAAGAGAGAGGGAAAAAGGCCAGTGGAAGAGAGAGAGCCCAGAGAGGTTAGCTAGGTTTTCTTTTCCTGTTTTTATTTTACAAACCATTTGAAAAATGAATTCCATTCTATTTTGAATTTGAACCAGGAAAGAGAGTGAGCTTCAAAAACTAGTTTTCAAAATATTTAATTTATTTGTAACCTAAACAAAACACATTTATATTTAAAATCTATTTGTTGGAAGGCTTAATTATAAATTAAGAATTATGAGAGAGAGATTAAGGTTTTATTTAAAGAAGAAGACAAGGGGGTTTTATAAAACTAATTTTATTTAGTAAAAACATGGATGATATGATGCACGATGCATGATGATGCACAAAGGAAAAAGAACAGACAAAATCTATAGGGGTCCTACCCGGGGCCGTTACAATCGACACCACTAACAAGGAACCTCGCCCCGAGGTTCCACCTCAAGGTACGGGGGAGAGAGGTGAACTATCGGATCTTCTGGCGACGTGTTGATCTCCTCGACACCACTAACAATAATTGTTGCTCCAGGTTGATTGGGTCGCCACCACTAACAAGAAGCCATTGTTCCGATGTCGATGATGCGCTTCCGTCGTGATCCATCGAAGATCGGAACTAATAGGTGAGGGGCAAAGATCGTCCAACTCGCGTAGAAACCTAAGACTCGGAGAACTCAGATAAGAGAGAAGACTCAAAACTCGCAAAGGTAAGAGAAGAAAGAATGTAGGTAAGGAGAAAAATCAGAGCTAATCAGATCTATCCAACGATTTTTAGAAAATAGTTTTTGACACTCTAAACTCAACGACCATTGGCAAGGTTATCCTACAGGCTGGACTAGTGGGGTACCGTCAACCTGAGCTCTGATACCAACTTGTGACGCCCCGGAACCGGTACCATGAGGATTCCAGCGATCCCGCCAAAATCCGCATGATATCGATTCTGAGACGCCCTCCGACACGACGTGCGCGACGAATCACACACGTGATGCCAGAGGAATTAACACGAGCGGTAACATTACAACAGGATTACAATAGAGCCCACAAGATACATATATTACAACAACGACTCCAACGAGTCAAGATACAAATAGATACATACAAAGATCCAAATCATACAGAAGATCAAATACGTCCGAGTACGGACAAGATACAAATTGGACTAAGAGTCCTGAAGATAACCAGTGGCGTCCATATCCCTGCCCAAGCCAAGCCGGAAGGGTAACCTTGCTAACGTCGTCATCTTGTACCTGTCGAAGTCGGGCCATCGGTTGCCGACAAAAGGGAGGAAGCAAAAGAGAAAGGGGAAAAGGCGAGAGTAAGTACCAAGGAACGAACTCCGGCACGTACTTAGCGAGACTAGAAATGGCTATGCTCGCCGAGCGAGTATATATATATATCGCCTGGGGCTATATGGTAGGTTTAGCGGCAGCAGAACTATAACCAATAGAGACACACTACAACATCCGTGTACTCAGATAAGGTAAGAGAGCGCATAAGGTAACAGATAAATACTACACAAACATAACCCAGCCGATTACACATATCCCCTCCAACAATTGCGAAGAGGCAATGTAAAAGGCACTCAACGGTGGACAAGTTTTATTAGGTAGCCATTGTAATAATGCTATATTACTACGCAAGTTATTAGCAGATTATTAGCATCAACATAAAGGTGTAAGTTGTTCTATGATCAAGTCATACAGCTCCAAGTCGTCCATAACCGCGGACACGGCTTATCGATAAGATGTACACCCTGCAGGGGTTGCCCAAATGTAACCATACGCATGCTCGACCCGCTTCTTACAGGCGATGTCTCACAACAAGACCGTTCCCAGTTCAACAAGAAAGTCTAGGGGGCCACCCAACTAAGCTACCCGTGACGAAGTTCGGCCGTACTCCGAGACGGACCCAGAGGTTGCGTAGGCGTCTAGGCGGGCACTAACGGCCAAGCACTAGATAAGTCGTCTAGCAATTATGCAGTGCAGTACATAAATAAACCACCCGAAGGCAACAGGAAGTAAACACCCGAAGGCAACAGTATATAAACATGCATGCGACAAATAAAACCAAGGTTGTGGCCCCCTTTTCAACTGACTTGAGAAAAGGTAATGGGTGAGGGGGTCCCGATAATCGTCCCCACGCATGGGTAGAGCGCTCAATCTCAGAACAGATAACAAGAACTCGGGTCCTAGGGGACATTAGCGAGTCAAAGTTCCGATGCTTTCGCAAAGGGGCTCACAGATGCCTCTGCTTACAATTTTTAGTTGTTAACAGTTAAGTAAAGCATGAGTATCCACATCAACAGATATAGCATGTGATAACCTCCCAACAACCCAACATATCCCGATAACAGATCGAGATAAACAACAGAACCTAAACACGCCTACGACTCGCAAGGCTCAAACATCAAGCAACGGCTATGGGTAAGGAATGATGCATATAGGATTATTATGGTAAACAAGTGGATAGGACACGTGACTCGATAAAGAATTGCAACATAAGGATAGCAGTGCGACGGAGAGAGTAAAATAGGTGAAGAGAGAGGGCTCGCCTGTGAAAAACTGCAGAAGAACTTGTCGGAGAACTCGTCGTATCTCACATCACCACTTCACAATCCTATCCGGGAAGAAACAAATGCTGGAACAAACAACGTATGCAAGTCTTACTACAACGGATAAAGAAGATCCAGCATGATCAGGATGATATGCATGACGTGGCAAAGATGATGCGACGCACTTATCCAAATTAAGTGGGATCGGAACCCCGACACACAAATTAGGTTAGAGTTGCATTTCTACCGGCAAAGTTAAGTGTTTATTAACATGGCATAACATGGCAGGGGTGAGCTACATCAATATTAAACGGAGCGGGGAAACCTTAGGTGGATATCCGAAATACTCCGCATATATGTGAGGTGAACATGCATAACTATCACCGCACGACATGATGCGAGATGCAAACAGATGAATGGATGGCATATTAATGTTCCTCATGTTTTTCTGATCAATTTTCATATAGAAAACATTTTCATATGAATTACCATTTAAAAGTTATTAACATATTAGTTTTTCTTATTTAAATTGGTAAAATAGGATTTATTTTAATGGGAAAGGACCCGAAAACTATTTACAGAAAGGGGGAAGGACCCCGGGTTTGTTTCATAAACAGGCAGGGGGTTTTGTTTAAAAGTGACATCGGCAAGGACCGCGGGTTGATGGAAAAAGAAGTGCAGGGGCCTAACTGAAAAAAGGGTAGATCTGGATCTCGTGGGGGCTTTTCTCACCGTGGCGGGGTCTAGCCCGAGCGGATCACGGGTGGGGCCGGCGATGACGTGGCCGCCACGCTGGCGATCCTTCCGCGGATGCACGCCTGGCGTTCGACGCCGTGCGCGTTCCAGGAAGAGGTGGTCACCGTGTCGCGGCGAAGAAGGGAGCGGGCGATGCAGGGCGTCCCCGGATGTGCGCGAGGGTGCGTTCGGCGCCTCTCGTCGGCGCGAACCAGAAAAGGGAGGCGCTGGAAGCATGGGCCCACCGGAGAGGTGTCGACGGCGAACATCTGCGGCGAGAACTCAAGGTCACCGTCGGGATTTCGAGGCAGGAAGCAAGGAAGGGACGAGGAGGTCCAGGAGGGGCGCGGAGTTACCAGGAACACGCTGGCGTGGTCGGGCTGGCCGGAGGAGGTCGGGGTCAGCCGGAATCGAAGAAGAAGGCCGCCAGGGACGGAGAGGGGAACGACGTTTCGAGGGCGATTGAAGGGGCCCCGGGGCGATTCGAGGTACAGGGAGATGGAGGACGTCGAGGCGCACCCGATGGTGACCTCAGCAAGGTGGGGGACGCAGTGTAGCGGCGGCGCCATGGAGGATTTCACGGTGGCCGGGGAGGGGTTTCTCCCCAGATTCGTTTCGGCTTGCAGAAGAAGAAAGAAAGGAGGGAGAGAGAGGCGTGGTCAAGAAGGAAAAGAGAGGAGGCGTGGTCCAGGATAAAGCGAGGGAGGGGGCTCACGGAAGGCGGGTGGGAGAAGGTGGCCGCGAGCTGCTGTCGTTGTCCTGGAGCTCACGCTCCTGGCGTGAAGGGAACGACGACTAGGTGAGGCGCGTCTCCTTGCCGAAGGGGTACGGGCCTGAAGGTGGAAGGAAGCTGGGCCAAAGAAGAGAAAGAAGGTGGGCCGCCGGGGTGAAGATAAGAGAGAGGGAAAAAGGCCAGGGGAAGAGAGAGAGCCCAGAGAGGTTAGCTAGGTTTTCTTTTCCTGTTTTTATTTTACAAACCATTTGAAAAATGAATTCCATTCTATTTTGAATTTGAACCAGGAAAGAGAGTGAGCTTCAAAAACTAGTTTTCAAAATATTTAATTTATTTGTAACCTAAACAAAACACATTTATATTTAAAATTTATTTGTTGGAAGGCTTAATTATAAATTAAGAATTATGAGAGAGAGATTAAGGTTTTATTTAAAGAAGAAGACAAGGGGGTTTTATAAAACTAATTTTATTTAGTAAAACATGGATGATATGATGCACGATGCATGATGATGCACAAAGGAAAAATAACAGACAAAATCTATAGGGGTCCTACCCGGGGCCGTTACAAAAGTTAATGCCAATAACACTGTCATGGCCTTTCGCTCAATGGGGTCTTGATATGGTGGGAAAATTGCACAAGGTTTCACCAGGAGGATACGAGTATATGCTCATAGCTGTCGACAAGTTCACGAAGTGTATAGAAGCAAAGCCGATAAATTCTCCAGATGCGGCATTGATAACCCACAAGTATAGGGGATCGCAGCAGTCTTCGTGGGTAGTAAAACCCAATTTATTGATTCGACACAAGGGGAGACAAAGAATACTTGAAAGCCTTAACAGCGGAGTTGTCAATTCAGCTGCACTGGAAACAGACTTGCTCGCAAGAGTTTATCGATAGTAACAGTTTTATAGCAATGGCGGTAGTGAAATAACGAGTAGGAGAGTACGGAGACAACGAGTAGTGATTATAGTAAACAGCGAGGATTAAAATATTGTAGGCACGGGGATGGATAACGGGCGTTGCATGGATGAGAGAAACTCATGTAACAATCAAGCAGGGCATTTGCAGATAATAATAAAACGGTGTCCAAGTACAAAGCAATCAATAGGCATGTGTTCCAATTATAGTCGTACGTGCTCGCAATGAGAAACTTGCACAACATCTTTTGTCCTACCAGCCGGTGGCAGCCGGGCCTCAAGGGAATCTACTGGATATTAAGGTACTCCTTTTAATAGAGTACTGGAGCAAAGCATTAACACTCCGTGAACACATGTGATCCTCACATCACTACCATCCCCTCCGGTTGTCCCGATTTCTATCACTTCGGGGCCATTGGTTCCGGACAGCGACATGTGTATACAACTTGCAGGTAAGACCATAAACAATGAATATCATGATGAAATAATAACATGTTCAGATCTGAGATCATGGCACTCGGGCCCTAGTGACAAGCATTAAGCATAACAAGTTGCAACAATTACATCAAAGTACCAATTACGGACACTAGGCACTATGCCCTAACAATCTTATACTATTACATGACCAATCTCATCCAATCCCTACCATCCCCTTCAGCCTACAGCGGGGGAATTACTCACACATGGATGGAGGAAACATGGCTGGTCGATGGAGAGGCGTCGGTGGTGATGGTGGCGATGATCTCCTCCAATTCCCCGTCCCGGCGGAGTGCCAGAACGGAGACTTCTGGCTCCCGAGACGGAGTTTCGCGATGTGACGGCGTTCTGGAGGGTTTCTGTGGCGACTTCGATTTCCTCCCGTGCGTTTTTAGGTCGAAGGCAATAAGTAGTCCGAAGGAGGGCGTCGGGGGCCGACCGAGGCCGCCACACACTAGGGCCGCGCGGGCCCCTCCTGGGCCGCGCCGGCCTAGTGTGTGGGGCCCTCGGGCCCCCACCTGGCTTGCCCTTCTGGCTCCGTAAGTATTCTGGGAAAATAGGACCTTCCGCATAAATTCCGAGGTTTTTCCTGAAAGTTGAATTTCTGCACAAAAACGAGACACCAGAACAGTTCTGCTGAAAACAGCGTTAGTCCGTGTTAGTTGCATCCAAAATACACAAATTAGAGGCAAAACAATAGCAAAAGTGTTCGGGAAAGTAGATACGTTTTGGACGTATCAACTCCCCCAAGCTTAGCTTATTGCTTGTCCTCAAGCAATTCGGTTAACAACTGAGCGATAAAAGAACTTTCACGAACACATTTGTTCATATGATGTAAATATTCTCATGCTATGGCTAACACTTAGGCAGTTCATAATAAGATACATGCAAATAAGATCATCTAATAGCTATGTCAATCATGGAAAGGTACCAACAATTAATAACAAGCATCATGAATCATGTATATAAGCAGGATTGCGATGTTCATAAAAGAGTATGATAGAGTGGTATCTCGCTTGCCCATATTTGATCAGCAAAACATGAATGCTCAGGCACCTCTGAAGTTCATAGAAAGACTAGAAATAATGATTGTCAAAGATAAAAGCATCAAAGTTATACCACAATCAATCATATTTTGAGACAAGCATATTATACTAAGAATGACAGTTGTGCTCTCAAGAAAGTGCTCAAAGAAAGGATGGAGACACAACATAAAAGTAAAAGATTGACCCTTCGCAGAGGGAAGCAGGGATTAACATGCGCTAGAGCTTTTCATTTTTAAAATAGGAGTAGAATTGTTTTGAGAGGTGTTTGTTGTTGTCAACGAATGGTAATGGGTACACCAACTACCTCGCCAACCGGACTTTCAAGAGCGGCTCCCATGAAGGACGTTATCTCTACCAACAAGGTAGATCATCCCTCTTCTCTTTTGTTTACACACGTATTTTAGTTTTATTACGGGTGACACTCCCCCCAACCTTTGCTTACACAAGCCATGGCTAACCGAATCCTCGGGTGCCTTCCATCAATCACATACCATGGAGGAGTATCTATTTGCAAAATTAAGTTGCTTACTGATGAATCAGAGCAAAACATGTGAAGAGAGTTATTAATGAAAGTTGATTAATTAGGGCTGGGAACCCCATTGCCAGCTCTTTTTGCAAAATTATTGGATAAGCGGATGTGCCACTAGTCCATATGAAAGTCCGTCAAGAGTAAATGACAAGGTTGAAAGTTAAACACCACATACTTCCTCATGAGCTATGAAACATTGATACGTCTCCGACGTATCGATAATTTCTTATGTTCCATGACACATTATTGATGATATCTACATGTTTTATGCACACTTTATGTCATATTCGTGCATTTTCTGGAACTAACCTATTAACAAGATGCCGAAGAGCGAGTTGCTGTTTTCTGCTGTTTTTGGTTTCAGAAATCCTAGTAACGAAATATTCTCGGAATTGGACGAAATCAACGCCCAGGGTCCTATTTTGCCACGAAGCTTCCAGAAGACCGAAGAGGAGTCGAAGTGGGGCCACGAGGTGCCGCCACCATAGGGCGGCGCGGCCCAGGCCCTGGCCGCGCCGACCTATGGTGTGGGGCCCTCGTGTGGCCCCCCACCTTGCCCTTCCGCCTACTTAAAGCCTCCGTCGCGAAAACCCCAGTACCGAGAACCACGATACGGAAAACCTTCCAGAGACACCGCCGCCGCCAATCCCATCTCGGGGGATTCTGGAGATCTCCTTCGGCACCCTGCCGGAGAGGGGAATCATCTCCCGGAGGACTCTTCACCGCCATGGTCGCCTCCGGAGTGATGAGTGAGTAGTTCACCCCTGGACTATGGGTCCATAGCAGTAGCTAGATGGTTGTCTTCTCCTCATTGTTGGATCTTGTGAGCTGCCTAACATGATCAAGATCATATATCTGTAATGCTATATGTTGTGTTTGTCGGGATCCGATGGATAGAGAATACCATGTTATGTTAATTATCAAGTTATTACCTATGTGTTGTTTATGATCTTGCATGCTCTCCGTTATTAGTAGAGGCTCGGCCAAGTTGATGCTAGTAACTCCAAGAGGGAGTATTTATGCTCGATAGTGGGTTCATGTCTCCGTGAATGCGGGGAGTGACGTAAACCCCTAAGGTTATGGATGTCTCTGTTGCCACTAGGGATAAAACATTGATGCTATGTCCGAGGATGTAGTTATTGATTACATTACGCGCAATACTTAATGCAATTGTCCGTTGTTAGCAACTTAATACTGGAGGGGTTCGGATGATAACCTGAAGGTGGACTTTTTAGGCATAGATGCAGTTGGATGGCGGTCTATGTACTTTGTCGTAATGCCCAATTAAATCTCACTATATTTATCATGACATGTATGTGCATTTTTATGCCCTCTCTATTTGTCAATTGCCCGACTGTAATTTGTTCACCCAACATGCTTTTATCTTATGGGAGAGACACCTCTAGTGAACTGTGGACCCCGGTCCATTCTTTTATACTCGAAATACAAATCTGCTGCAATACTTGTTTTACTCGTTTTCTTGCAAACAATCATCTTCCACACAATACGGTTAATCCTTTGTTACAGCAAGCCGGTGAGATTGACAACCTCATCTGTTTCGTTGGGGCAAAGTACTTTGGTTGTGTTGTGCAGGTTCCACGTTGGCGCCGGAATCTCCGGTGTTGCGCCGCACTACATCCCGCCGCCATCAACCTTCAACGTGCTTCTTGACTCCTACTGGTTCGATTAAACCTTGGTTTCTAACTGAGGGAAACTTGCCGCTGTGCGCATCACACCTTCCTCTTGGGGTTCCCAACAGACGTGTCAATTACACGCATCAAACAAATTTCTGGCGCCGTTGCCGGGGAGATCAAGACACGCTGCAAGGGGAGTCTCCACTTCCCAACCTCTTTACTTTGTTTTTGTCTTGCTTTATTTTATTTACTACTTTGTTTGCTGCATTATATCAAAACACAAAAAAATTAGTTGCTAGCTTTACTTTATTTACTATCTTGTTTGCTATATCAAAAACACAAAAAAATTAGTTACTTGCATTTATTTTACTTGATTCATCATGTTTCCTTTTAATTTTACCACAAAAGACATACCGGTAAGACGCGGGTCTATAATTGGGAGAAACAATATAGAAGAATTTTTCAGTCATGTTAGTACCGTTGAAGATTTTGAAGATAGACACTTGGTAGAACTTGCTCCTACTTATGAAATTGCTGCTGCTGCTTTAGTTCGCATGTTGGAAACTAAATTTGTTAATCTCAATCCTATAATCCAACATATGTTTCTTACACTCGGTGATATGGAAGAGGGGGAAAAGAAAGATTTTGTTTTAGAAACCCTTCTTAGAGAATTTGGTGGTCTAGCAAGAGAGGCTAGAAAGGTCTTTGCTAAAATTAATATGCTTGGTTCTCATACTAATTTTGTTGGTCTCCTTGAAAAAATGGACATGGATAGAATAAGGTACACTAATAATATTAATGATGGTGGGGAGATCAAAGCACCAATACCATGTAAACTCCTAGCTATGAATGATGCACTAGAAAATAACTATGCTTGGCTTGTTCCTGAAAATTTGTTCGATGAGAGTAGCAAGCCCAAGACTAATGAAAAGGGAGACGCTGAAACTTATGTATCCAATATACTATGCATGGTTGAGAAAACTCCAAACCCCGCTGTAGATGCACCACCCTTTGATAACACTTGAGATACACTTTCCGCGCCTAGCTGAAAGGCGTTAAAGAAAAGCGCTTATGGGAGACAACCCATGTTTTTACTACAGTATTTTTGTTTTATATTTGAGTCTTGGAAGTTGTTTACTACTGTAGCAACCTCTCCTTATCTTAGTTTTGTGTTTTGTTGTGCCAAGTAAAGTCTTTGATAGTAAAGTAAATACTAGATTTGGATTACTGCGCAGAAACAGATTTCTTTGCTGTCACGAATCTGGGTCTAATTCTCTGTAGGTAACTCAGAAAATTAAGCCAATTTACGTGAGTGATCCTCAGATATGTACGCAACTTTCATTCAATTTGGGAATTTTCATTTGAGCAAGTCTGGTGCCCTAATAAAATCCATCTTTACGGACTGTTCTGTTTTGACAGATTCTGCATTTTATTTCGCATTGCCTCTTTTGCTATGATGGATGAATTTGTTTGATCCATTAATGTCCAGTAGCTTTATGAAATGTCCAGAAGTGTTAAGAATGATTGTGTCACCTCTGAACATGTCAATTTTTATTGTGCACTAACCCTCTAATGAGTTGTTTCGAGTTTGGTGTGGAGGAAGTTTTCAAGGATCAAGAGAGGAGTATGATACAATATGATCTAGGAGAGTGAAAGCTCTAAGCTTGGGGATGCCCCGGTGGTTCACCCCTGCATATTCTAAGAAGACTCAAGCGTCTAAGCTTGGGGATGCCCAAGGCATCCCCTTCTTCATCGACAACATTATCAGGTTCCTCCCCTGAAACTATATTTTTATTCCGTCACATCTTATGCACTTTGCTTGGAGCGTCGGTTTGTTTTTGTTTTTGTTTTATTTGAATAAAATGGATCCGAGCATTCACTTTGTGGGAGAGAGACACGCTCCGCTGTAGCATATGGACAAGTATGTCCTTAGGCTCTACTCATAGTATTCATGGCGAAGTTTCTTCTTCGTTAAATTGTTATATGGTTGGAATTGGAAAATGCTACATGTAGTAATTCTAAAATGTCTTGGATAATTTGATACTTGGCAATTGTTGTGGTCATGTTTAAGCTCTTGCATCATATACTTTGCACCCATTAATGAAGAAACACTTAGAGCTTGCTAATTTGGTTTGCATATTTGGTTTCTCTAGAGTCTAGATAACATCTAGTATTGAGTTTTGAACAACAAGGAAGACGGTGTAGAGTCTTATAATGTTTACAATATGTCTTTTATGTGAGTTTTGCTGTACCTTTGATCCTTGTGTTTCTTTCAAATAACCTTGCTAGCCTAAACCTTGTATCGAGAGGGAATACTTCTCATGCATCCAAAATCCTTGAGCCAACCACTATGCCATTTGTGTCCACCATACCTACCTACTACATGGTATTTATCCGCCATTCCAAAGTAAATTGCTTGAGTGCTACCTTTAAAATTCCATCATTCACCTTTGCAATATATAGCTCATGGGACAAATAGCTTAAAAACTATTGTGGTATTGAATATGTACTTATGCACTTTATCTCTTATTAAGTTGCTTGTTGTGCGATAACCATGTTTCTGGGGACGCCCTCAACTATTCTTTGTTGAATATCATGTGAGTTGCTATGCATGTCCGTCTTGTCTGAAGTAAGAGAGATCTACCACCTTTATGGTTGGAGCATACATATTGTTAGAGAAGAACATTGGGCCGCTAACTAAAGCCATGATTCATGGTGGAAGTTTCAGCTTTGGACATATATCCTCAATCTCATATGAGAATAATAATTGTTGCCACATGCTTATGCATTAAAGAGGAGTCCATTATCTGTTGTCCATGTTGTCCCGATATGGATGTCTAAGTTGAGAATAATCAAAAGCGAGAAATCCAAAATGCGAGCTTTCTCCTTAGACCTTTGTACAGAGCGGCATGGAGGTACCCCATTGTGACACTTGGTTAAAACATGTGTATTGCAATGATCCGGTAGTCCAAGCTAATTAGGACAAGGTGCGGGCACTATTAGTATACTATGCATGAGACTTGCAACTTGTAAGATATAATTTACATAACTCATATGCTTTATTACTACCGTTGACAAAATTGTTTCATGTTTTCAAAATAAAAGCTCTAGCACAAATATAGCAATCGATGCTTTCCTCTTTGAAGGACCATTCTCTTTACTTTTATGTTGAGTCGGCTCACCTATTTCTCTCCACCTCAAGAAGCAAACACTTGTGTGAACTGTGCATTGATTCCTACATACTTGCATATTGCACTTGTTATATTACTCTATGTTGACAATTATCCATGAGATATACATGTTACAAGTTGAAAGCAACCGCTGAAACTTAATCTTCCTTTGTGTTGCTTCAATACCTTTACTTTGATTTATTGCTTTATGAGTTAACTCTTATGCAAGACTTATTGATGCTTGTCTTGAAGTACTATTCATGAAAAGTCTTTGCTTTATGATTCACTTGTTTACTCATGTCATTACCATTGTTTTGATCGCTGCATTCATTACATATGTTTACAAATAGTATGATCAAGGTTATGATGGCATGTCACTTCGAAATTATCTTTGTTATCGTTTTACCTGCTCGGGACGAGCAGAACTAAGCTTGGGGATGCTGATACGTCTCCGACGTATCGATAATTTCTTATGTTCCATGCCACATTATTGATGATATCTACATGTTTTATGCACACTTTATGTCATATTCGTGCATTTTCTAGAACTAACCTATTAACACGATGCCGAAGAGCCGATCTGTCGTTTTCTCGCTGTTTTTGGTTTCAGAAATCCTAGTAACGAAATATTCTCGGAATTGAACGAAATCAACGCCCAGGGTCCTATTTTGCCACGAAGCTTCCAGAAGACCGAAGAGGAGTCGAAGTGGGGCCACGAGGTGCAGCCACCATAGGGCGGCGCGGCCCAGGCCCTGGCCGCGCCGACCTATGGTGTGGGGCCTCGTGTGGCCCCCCACGTTGCCCTTCCGCCTACTTAAAGCCTCCGTCGCGAAAACCCCGGCATCGAGAACCACGATACGGAAAACCTTACTGAGACGCCGCCGCCGCCACTCCCATCTCGGGGGATTCTGGAGATCTCCTCCGGCCCCCTGCCGGAGAGGGGAATCATCTCCCGGAGGACTCTTCACCGCCATGGTCGCCTCCGGAGTGATGAGTGAGTAGTTCACCCCTGGACTATGGGTCCATAGCAGTAGCTAGATGGTTGTCTTCTCCTCATTGTGCTTCATTGTTGGATCTTGTGAGCTACCTAACATGATCAAGATCATCTATCCGTAATGCTATATGTTGTGTTTGTCGGGATCCGATGGATAGAGAATACCATGTTATGTTAATTATCAAGTTATTACCTATGTGTTGTTTATGATCTTGCATGCTCTCCGTTATTAGTAGAGGCTCGGCCAAGTTGATGCTAGTAACTCCAAGAGGGAGTATTTATGCTCGATAGTGGGTTCATGTCTCCGTGAATCCGGGGGAGTGACAGAAACCCCTAAGGTTATGGATGTGCTGTTGCCACTAGGGATAAAACATTGATGCTATGTCCGAGGATGTAGTTATTGATTACATTACGCGCAATACTTAATGCAATTGTCTATTGTTAGCAACTTAATACTGGAGGGGTTCGGATGATAACCTCGAAGGTGGACTTTTAGGCATAGATGCGATTGGATGGCGGTCTATGTACTTTGTCGTAATGCCCAATTAAATCTCACTATATTTATCATGACATGTATGTGCATTGTTATGCCCTCTCTATTTGTCAATTGCCCGACCGTAATTTGTTCACCCAACATGCTTTTATCTTATGGGAGAGACACCTCTAGTGAACTGTGGACCCCGGTCCATTCTTTTATACTCGAAATACAAATCTGCTGCAATACTTGTTTTACTCGTTTTCTTGCAAACAATCATCTTCCACACAATACGGTTAATCCTTTGTTACAGCAAGTCGGTGAGATTGACAACCTCACTGTTTCGTTGGGGCGAAGTACTTTGGTTGTGTTGTGCAGGTTCCACGTTGGCGCCGGAATCTCTGGTGTTGCGCCGCACTACATCCCGCCGCCATCAACCTTCAACGTGCTTCTTGACTCCTACTGGTTCGATTAAACCTTGGTTTCTAACTGAGGGAAACATACCGCTGTGCGCATCACACCTTCCTCTTGGGGTTCCCAACGGACGTGTCAATTACACGCATCAAACATTAACAAAAATTGAGAAGCATTTTGAAGGTTTAAAGGTAGCGCATGAGAATTTACTTGGAATGGTTTGAAATGCCATGCATAGGTATTTATGGTGGACACTCTGGAATAACTTGGTTTTCATGTGTTTGGAAGCACGAGCGGTGTTCCCGCTCAGTACAAGTGAAGGCTAGCAAAAGACTAGGGAGCGACAAATCAAGAGAGCAAAGAATCGTCATAATCATGCTTGCGGCAAAATAAATTAACTGAGGCATAAAAGTGATACAAGAACTCTGAAGCAATGTAAATCATTGAGGCTTAATTGACTCTTGTTCAGTCATATGCATGCGTGAGCATGTGCCAAGTCAATTCAAACGAATTATTCAGAGGAGGATACCACAATATCATACCTATCTATGAATAAAACAATGCAAGCAAACATCCATGACATGCTACTCATATTAATAAATTGGAGCTAAACATGAGAGATCATGAACTGCTAGACTTTCTTAAATGACATATACCTCACATGAACCAACTAAGCATGCTCATATGGATGAGTATATGTACAAAAATGAAAACAAATAGAGTTCATACCAGCCTCTCACCATAATTAGATCGTCGTATATCGTCATTATTGCTTTTCACTTGTGTAGCTTGGATAATATGAAATGAAAACCACGCTCCAGCCACCGAAGACCATTGAACTCATAAAGAACTTTACAAAACCAAAGAAGAACAGCAAATATTTTTGGTGTTTTCGAATTTGAGAACAAGAATAAAAGGAAGCAAGCGAACAAAGCAAAATCTTTTTGGGTTTTCTTATAGCAAACTAGCAATAGCAAATAAAACAAGATAAATGCAAGAAACCAAAATGAACAAATGGTGAAGAGAAACAACAGAAATATTTTTGGTCTTTTTGTGTTTTGGAAAAGAAACAAAGCAAAAACAAGAAATGGCAAACTAAAAGAAACACAGAAAAGCAAGATGGGAGAAATCTGCCAAAACTTGACAGCAGTACAGTAATCGATTTTAAAGAAATTCTTACACTGCTTGACAAGGGATTAACTTTTCAATGCCTACGGGTTATAGGCTAGGGTTTAGCTAGAAGTAGAGGGCAAGTAGATCTCGAAGGTTTCAGCCGAAAAGTACTCGACGATTATGAAAACTAGGGTTTGTCAACAATGATTCGATGATCTTCTCGTCCCTCGACTCCCCCTTCATATAAGAGGTGGAGCCGAGGGTTTCGTTTTGTACAAGTTACAGAGTCCGGGACGGTTTCTAACACATCCCGCCAAATTACAAACAACACTTCCTATTACAACTCTACTTTCCTTAATATATCTTGGGCCCTCGAACCTTCTTATTCTTCGGGTAGCGGGCCTTCATTAGACCCCGTGTACCATCTTTGGCAGGCCCATTTGGGATGCCTATGTCAGTAGCCCCCGAGATTTTGCTTGAATCGTAGAATCAGGGAAAATCTCCACTGTTTATCTTTATTCGACAATTTAAACTTTTCTATATTTCTTTATATAAATTTCTATATTGTACAGGGATATTAGTAGTTGGGGCTAGTTCATCTGACGGATCAGGTACTAGTTAACTGCTCTAGTGGCAATCCGCAAAAACTTACTTCAAGATCACGTCCCTGGACATGATCTCGGGATACTGGTGTAAACTTCGACAGGTGCCGCTTAAGGTCTTACCATTCTGTCAAGTCCCGACTCAAATTTATCGAGTACCTAACGCGTCCGTTAGGATTTTTCTTCGTATCCGTTGATACGGATAAAAGTAGCGGAGCGCAGTCTTTGGCGATGCCACGCCCGAGCAGAATGGATCCGGGGTCTTACCTTCGCAAATTTGCGGCATTCAGAAATTGATCGCAACTTTGGCGTTCCGAGAATATATTGTCGAGTGCTTTTCCGGCTGTTGGAATGGCACATTTTATCGAGTCAAATATGACTTATATTAATCTCCCGATGGGAGTATATGTAGAGTTAATTATAACTCGAAATATACTCTCTTGCTTTTCTATCTTTCTTTCTTTTTCCTTTTTAAATTTCATCGGGCACGCGAACGGCGTTCCCGATGGGAGTAGCCCCCGAGGCTACAGCCAAGAACTTGTGCTTGGTTGTAGGCTCAACATTTTAGTCCACCTTGTCGCTATATTGCCATTATTTCCGATATTCTCTCTTTTCTTTCTTCTTTTTTTTTTATCTCTCGGGTGCGCGAACAGCGCTCCCGATGGGAGTAGCCCCCGAGGCTACAGCCATGAACTTGTGCTTGGTTGTAGGCTCCCGCAATTTCTATATTTGCCATAATCGAAATTTACTTTTAATCGAAGTAGCCCCCGAGCATTTGGGCAAAAACTTGTTTTTGACCAAAGGCTCCCGAGGTATTCAAATAACTTCTCCTGTCGCCATTCTTCTTTTATTTTCCTTGTCGACATACTTTCCTTTGTCAAATTCACTTCACCTCTATTTATAGTCGGGATTTTTCTGCCTTGTGGATCCATTGTTCCCACCACGTTGACACGTCGTGCAAGTGGGGGACACACGTCCTCCGCTTTTCCTGGCGCACGTACGGTAACGCCTGTGCTGTTCCTCTTCAGTAAAAATACTTTTTTACCCTCTTGTCTACTAGATCTTTTTCACCACACGATCTCTTCATCCAACGGTTCATTACTTCTCCCGAAGCCTATATAAACCTTTCTTCAACCTCGGTTCACTCCTTCGCTTGCGCCGCACATCTATTCCCCTCTGCAAAAACTTCCCTTGCGCCCAACTCTGTGTGATCTTCCGCACGCACGAGCCTTTGCTTTTTCCAGTTCCGTTGATGCCACCGCGCACGCGACTCACTCGCCACAGCACTCCAGAATCTAAGATGGCCGCTGAGGATCTTGAGTGGGAGAGATCTAAAATCTCCAACCAAGATGTCAATATGCTGAAGAGGCTTGGCCTGATGAAGAAGGAAGACGCCATCCGCTTTCCCAGCGAAGAAAGCTACCCAAACCCTCCAATGGAGTATCGGGTTAGTTTCGTTGATCACCTCATCCGCGGCCTTTCCGCCCCAATTCATGATTTCCTCCGCGGCCTTCTTTTTTGTTTATGGGATTCAACTACACCAGTTGACTCCCAATTCCATCCTCCACATTTCTATTTTTATCACGCTTTGCGAATGCTTCCTTGGAGTCCCTCCTAATTGGGCTCTTTGGAAACGCATTTTCTGCCTCCGCCATAATGGCGCTCACAACGCCACCTACAACATAGGCGGCGTTGTTATCTGTGTCCGAACCGACGTTGATTACTTCGACGTCAAATTTCCTGACTCTGTCCAAGGATGGCGCAAAAGGTGGCTCTATATACACGAAGAAAGTGCCAATTCCGTGGAACACAACATAGTCCCTTTCGACGGAAGCGCAAAAATTCAACGCCGCTACTCCTGGGATGCTGAAGCTTCCGAAGAAGAGAAAAAGGCGACGAAGCTCTGATGTCTCGTATTCATCAGCTCCAAAATACTCGAGGCAAAGAGTTATCTGGTGTCCAAATCACTGCCTACTTTCTTAGGATTAGAGTGCAACCTCTTCAGGCTCGCAAAAATCCCCTTTGGTCGTATGCTGGTGTCAATGACGCCAATAGGCTCTCCAATGATCTTTCTGTGAAGGACTTGGAGAAGCTTATTCGAAGAATTACCTCGCTGAACAAGAAGGATGCTATTCCTTCCTCTTGTCGCGTGGAGCCATACAGCTCCACCAAACCTCTCCCCGAGGTATTTTGTCTTCTCGAATTTTTATCTTGTTCCGAATTTTCTCTGCATCTCATTGTATTGATATCTCTCTACTTTTCCTTTTGCCGCTATTTTCCTGCAGAATCATCCTACTATGACTTCCCTTCCTCCTCTTCCTGAGGATGGAGAAGTCGAAGAAAGGGGCATTATCACTGACGACAATCAAGAAGCTCCATCTTTTGTGAATGATCCCGTGGATTCTCGAAAATCTGCGGGATCTTCCGAGGATACTACATCGGTCCAATCTCCTCCTCCCGCCGTTTCTCCACAAAGGAAAAGGAAGAGGAGTAATGCCGAAGATTCCGGCACATCCAAAGCCGAAGAAGTTGTTCCTTCTCATCCGAAGGCAGCTTATGATCCTTATATTGAATCCCTCGTCAGCTCGTAAGTCACCTTGATTTCCCCTTATTTCTGTAGTCGAAGTTTTTTCTTGTCTTGCTTTTTATGCTATTGATCCTCACTCGCAAGTGATGACGAGGAAGAAGTACCAACTCGTGACGTGGCTCTTCGGACGAGCACGTCACATACTTTAGTTATTTCGGAGAAGCCCGTTGAAGGAGAAGAATCGTCGCCTCCTCAACAAAATGTTGGCACATCTACTCCTCCTTCGAGCCCCCTTGTCCCTTCACCAAAAAGGGCAAGGGTTGAAATGATCATTGAGCCTCCCCTCAATTGAGCAGCTCTTCGTCGCAACTCTTGGATGATGTAAGTTTGTCGATATCTATATTTCCTCTATTTTGCTTTTTTAGACCCTCACTTTTTTTAATGCCGATGTTTTCTCCTGCGTTCTTCTTCTTTGACAGCCCATGATCAAAGATCTTATCCGCATCGGATCCCAATTTATTGGGTACCGCGAGTATGCCAGCAGAACCGAAGGTAACAACCTTTATATTTGCCGTTCTTCCTGGCTTTTGTTCCTGTTGTTTGTCGCGATTTTTTGATCTTTCCTCCCTCTTTTTATCTCGATAGAGAAACTTGCAGAGGCCAATAAGCGTGCCGACGCACTTGCTCACAAACTGGAGCAAAGTGAGGCGGCTCGCGAGAAAGCCGAACTTGTTGCTAGCGAAGCTAAAGCCGAGGCTGATGATGCCAAAGCAAAAGCTGCTAGTGTCGAGGAACTGCAAAAAAGGCTTAAAGATGCTGAATCTGCTTTAGACGAGCAGAAAGCTGCACAAGCTGCTCGTGAGCAAGGGATCCTCAAGCGTCTGAAGTTGCAAAGTCGACGTATTCTGAGTAATATTATCGATCCCTTCTATTTTATTGAACTTCCTGTTTCTTGGTTTTTGACTAATGTTTTGTCTCGTGTGGCAGCCCAAACAAACCAAGATTTTGATCTGGAGAATCCCGTCAATGACCCTCTCCTTGACGCACTTTCTTGTCTGGAGCTTCATGGGCGCGAAATTCGTGAAGGCGTGGCAAATGCTAGTGCAGGTTTGTCGGCGTTGTTCCCCTACTTCTTCCCGAAGAAGGAGGAACCTTCGACTTTCCTTGCCCTTGCCAAGTACTTCAATTCATCAGAAGACCTTGGACTGAAGATGCGTCAGGAAAATATGAAGGTTGTTGTCGAAAACACTGTTGCCCTGGTTGCTGACAGCCAACAGACTCTTGATTGGATGAAACTTGGCGACACCGATCAGATAGAGCAGTCGAGATGGAGGTCGCTGATTAAGGCGGCCAAGCCCAACACGAAGAAGATCTTGGCGTATCTCGGGGTCAAGCCAGCTTCGACTCCTAGCTCATCGAGGCCGGAGGTCTAGTTGCATGCCTCCTTGTTTTTTCTTTCTCTCTTTCTTTTGCTCTTGTCGCCATTTTAGCCTTGGCGACAATTAATCTGCTAGTCCCTCTGGAGAACTTCTTTTGTAATGTCCATGTAAATTTTCTAGAAAGTAATGAAATCCCTCTTCGTGCTTATCATTGATCCCGGGCCTTTCTTTTCCAGCTAATATTTGATAATTACTCGACCACTCCTTGTTCTCGCCGCTGCTTCACTCGCATCTTCCTTCTCGAAGAAAGTACTAGTCGACCATAATCCCCTCGAGAGTTCATCAAGCATACATTTGTCGGAAGATTTGCAAGAACTTCGACAACAACTTCAATCTATGAAGAAACAAACTTTGGCCATGATGGAACAATCTCGGAAAGCATCTGAACGAGAAAAACTTGCTCTTCAACAAGCCCAAGAAGCTATGGCTGCTAAGGATGCTGCTGTATTAGAAGCAAAGGGAGCCATGACCCGAGAAAATAGTATGCTTGAGCTAATGCTGGAAGCTAGCACATATATGTTAGGTATGTTTTTGCGATCTTAAGATGCCTTCTCTTTATTTTGCTGTGCCTTTCTTCCAATTTCTTGCCCCGTCGCTTTAACAGTGCTCGGCTCTTGATTCTGCTGCCGAAGATCAGAGAGTGAATGAGAGAACAAATCTTCTTGTCAATCTTTCCCTTAATCATGGCTGTTTGTTCTGGGCCACTCCTGAACGAACCCAACAAATTGTTAGGTTCCAAGATCGTGCTTGCCAAGTGCGCGACTTTCTTAGTTTTTGCACGGCGACATTAACCCTTGTCTATAGGAATTTATTTCCTCGAAACGAGGTTCCAAAAACTCTTCCCGAATTATTAGAGGTATTCAGAGATGCTCCCCGCATTCATAACTTTGTGCGGGCTCAACTCTCTGCTGGAGCGAGATTCGCCATGATTATGATAAACATCTGTTATCCAAAGTTAGACCTGACGAAGATTGTTGCTGGTTGCCTGGCCAAGAAAACGCGTCGGAAAAATGATATTGACTCAATCGATGATATGGTAGCTCCCGTGGCCGAATCGATGATAGATGAACTTCTTCGGATGGACTCAGAGTTCTTTATCAAGGGTTCTTATGCTGAACATAAAACAACCAGAGGCTTGTCCGTAGATAGTATCTTGGGATTTAGCTGACTTGTATTATATTGGAAACCTTGTATCTCACTCTTTTTTGATTTCCCCCCTTTTTTTTATATTTCCGAAGGAATTTATTGTATCTTGCCGAAGCCCTCTATATTGTTGGAGCCCCCGAGCCTAACTGGGCAAAGGTTGTACGATTTTTTCCTCCTTGAAGTCTATCTTTTCTGTTGTAATAAGACATCCTTGTTTTTCCCTTGGATGGATTGCCACTCTTCGAGTATCTTTGATCTCGAAGTTCTATATTTTTATTGCGAGGTTCTTAGACCAGAGCACTTTAAGATTTTTGACGTGTACACTATATTTATGATTGCTGGCTTCCGATTTTTTTTATATTTGGCGAGGTATTAATGTACCAAGGCGAAATATTTCAGTGGATCTATATTGTATGTATTTTGAGACTTAGGCGTTGAGCCCCCGAGCGTGTCGAAAAATAAGAAGTATATCTCCACTATCTTTATTATATTGCAGCACCACGAGCCCGCCTCATTAAAAACCTTTCCCAGCCCCACTCGGTGCCCCGAAAAGGAAAAGAGTGCGTCCGAAAACTCGTGGGCGTTTCGAGACATTGAAGTTTTACAAGGACTATATTTTAGCTCTAGGCGTAGAACCGCCCGAGTTGCGCCACGTTCCAGGGGTTTTGCTCCTCCACCCTCGTCTTCTTGTCCTTTATTCTGTATGCTCCTCCTCCAATTACTTCCGTGACCATATAGGGACCAAGCCATGGTGACTCGAGTTTTTCATGACTTTTTTGCGTGAGCCGAAGAACTAAGTCTCCCACTTGAAAGGATCTTGGCCGCAAACGTCGACTGTGGTAATTCTTCAAGTCCTGTTGATATTTGGTGACCCTTGATAATACTTCGTCTCGAGCTTCGTCGAGTGCGTCTACGTCGTCTTCCAATGCTGTCCTTGAAGCTTCTTCATTATACGCCGTGACTCTCGGGAGTCGTGCTCTATTTCTATTGGTAGTACTGCTTCCGCGCCATGGACCAGAAAGAACGGGGTTTCTTGTGTCGCCGTATTTGGTGTTGTTCGGATGCTCCACAACACACTTGGTAGTTCTTCAGGCCAGGTATGTCGAGCTTTTTCTAGTGGTCCCAACAGGCGTTTCTTGATGCCATTGCAGATAATGCCATTGGCTTTCTCGACCTGCCCGTTGGTTTGAGGATGTGCAACTGATGCAAAGTGCAGCTTGATACCCACTTCTTTGCAGTAATCTTTGAATTCGTGGGATGTAAAGTTACTGCCATTGTCCGTGACGATGCTATGAGGCACTCCAAATCTGAAGACGAGGCCTTTTATGAATTTTATCGCGGATGCTCCATCCGGCGAATTTATCGGCTTCGCTTCTATCCACTTTGTAAATTTGTCGACAGCTACTAGCATGTATTCCTTTCCACCTGGCCATGATTTGTGTAACTTTCCCACCATATCGAGTCCCCATTGTGCAAAGGGCCACGACAATGGTATTGGTGCTAGTTCTGCCGCTCGGAGAGTGAGGTTTTGCGGCGAACCTTTGACACGCATCGCAAGTCCTTACTATTTCTTTGGCGTCCTCGATTGCTGTCAACCGCAGAGAATCCTGCCCGAAAACTTTGGCTGCGATGGCTCGACTACTCGCGTGGTGGCCGCATATTCCTTCGTGTACATCCTTCGAATTACTCTTCCTTCTTCGGGTGTTACACACCTTTGCAAAACGCCTGAAATACTTCGCTTGTACAGTTCTCCTTTGATCACCGTGAAAGCTTTAGACCGTCGAATTACTCGCCTTGCTTCAACTGGATCGCCGGGTATTTCTTTCCTAAGGATATATGATATATATGCTTGCATCCAAGGAACCTGTACCATCATCACAAGCTCTTGTTCCTCTTCATCCTCCGTGGTTTCTGTGAGGGGTGTCGAAGTTTTTTCTTTTTTCTGCACCTTTTTTGGCTTTGTAGATCTCTCCGATATTTCTTCCCAAAACACTCCGGCGGGATCGGGAGGCACTCGCGACCCGATGTTTGCGAGGACGCTCGGCTTCATCGTTGCTCAATCTATCGATGTGGTTTACCTCGCATCCATCAAATAGCTTCTCGAGTTCATTGTACACCTCCTTGTATGCTACCATGCTATCATTGATCGCATCACATTGGTTCATAACTTGTCGGGCCACCAATTGTGAGTCGCCAAAGATTTTTAGTCGAGTTGCACCGCATGCTTTTGCCATCTTCATCCCGTGTATGAGGGCTTCATATTCTCGCTTCATTGTTAGATGCGTTAGGGAACGTCATCCGAAGGATATACTTCAATTTGTCGCCTTCGTGTGATATAAGTATTACTCCCGCGCCAGCTCCTTCTACTCTCTTGGACCCGTCAAAATTCATGGTCCAAGTTCTCGACAAGTCCGGGGGTCCCGTGTTTTGCAGCTCCATCCACTCGCGATGAAGTCCGGCAAAACTTGCGACTTGATTGCTTTTCTTTTTTCATACGTGATGTCCCGAGGGGAAAGTTCTATTCCCCAAAGGGAGACACGACCCGTAGCTTCTGGATTGTTCAGTATATTTGACAAAGGAGCCTCATTGACCACTATGATCGGGTGTGCCGAAAAATAGTGGCGCAGTTTTCGTGCCGTTGTGAATACTCCATATGCTAGCTTTTGGTACTGAGGGTACCTTTGTTTTGATGGCGATAAAACTTCGCCGACGAAGTATACCGGCCTCTCGTACTCCGTGGAGTTTTCCTTCTTCTTCTCTTTCGACAACTAGCACCGAGCTTACCACTTGGGGCGTGGCTGCGATGTATAGCAGGAGAGGTTCCTTTTCCTTCGGCGCCACCAAAATTGGTGGTGTCGAGATTTTGCGCTTCAAATCTTCGAAGGCTCGTCGGCTTCTTCGTTCCACCGGAATTTGTCTCCTTGATTTATTAAAGCATAGAATGGTAACGCTTTTTCTCCTAGTCCGGCGACGAATCTGCTCAAAGTCGCGACTCGCCCCGTTAGTCGTTGTATCTCTTTCAACTTTGTTGGCTTTCTCATTGTTACAATAGCTTGTATTTTATCGGGATTTGCTTCAATCCCTCTTGCCGAGACTAGAAACCCCAAGAGTTCTCCTCGTCGGGACACCAAAGGAACACTTCGTCGGGTTCAACTTCAGGCAGAATTTGTTGAGGTTGTCGAATGTTTCCTTGAGGTCCTCGATCAGTGTTGTTCCTTCTTTTGATGTTATGACGACGTCGTCGATGTATACTTGCACGTTTTTTCCAATATGTGTCGCCAAGCACTTCTGCATCATCCTCTGATATGTTGCTCCCGCGTTTTTTAGACCAAAGGGCATTGTTCTGTAACAAAACACGCCATAAGGTGTAATGAACGCAGTCTTTACTTCATCTTCTTCTTTCAACCTGATCCGGTTATAACCGTAATACGCGTCCAGAAGGAAAGACGTTCGCATCCCGCCGTGGAGTCGATAATTTGATCGATCCTCGGGAGGGGGAAGTGATCCTTTGGACAATGTTTGTTGAGACACGTAAAGTCGGCGCACATGCGAAGGACCTTAGTGTTTTTCTTTGGCACCATCACGGGATTTGCTACCCATGTGGCTTCTGTGAATATCTCTTTGATAAAATCAACTTCTTGTAGTCGATTGATTTTCGACGAAGATAGCTTTGCGGTTTGGTTCCGAAAAACGCCGCAAAGGTTGTTTGATTGGTCTCGCTGATGGATCCAAATTTAGGTGGTGCTCGGCAAGTTCCCCGGGTACTCCCGGCATGTCAGCTGGACACCATGCGAAGATTTTCCAGATCTCACGGAGGAACTCGACGAGCGCGCTTTCCTATGCGATATCCATGTTGTTTGCAATAGATGTCGTCTTTTTCGGGTCTGTCGGGTGAATCTGCACCTCCTTAGAATTTTTCTCTGTATTGAAAGTTGATTCTTTATTTGGCCTTCCAACGTCGGGCAGTACGTCGTAATCAGTCATACTTTTCGACACCAAATACTCAGCTTGCATCCCGAAAGTTTCTGATAACCGATGGAAATCCTTGTCGCACTTATCAGCTAAGGCGAAGCTTCCTTGACTGTGATTGGTCCCTTGGGTCCGGGCAGCCTCCACAACAGGTATGTATAGTGTGGTACTGCCATAAATCTAGCATATGCTGGTCGTCCCAACAAAGCGTGGTACCGCGATGGAAAATCCACGACTTCAAACTCCAGCTTCTCGATTCTATAATTTTCTCGGGTTCCAAACCGAACGTCGAGGTTGATCTTCCCCAATGGGTAACTTGGTTTCTCCGGTGTGATGCCGTGGAACCTTGTGTCCGTTGGCTTCAAGTTTGCTAAGGATATGTTCATCTTCCTCAATGTATCCGCATACATAAGGTTTAAGCTGCTGCCACCATCTATGAATACTCGAGAAACATCAAATCCCGCAATAACCGCCGGCGTAATAAGTGCTGACCGCCCGGTCGAGGAACTTGCTGCGGATGATCCGCTATGGTGAAGCCAATGTCTTGCCCCGACCAATTGAGGTACTCAACCGTTGGTGGAGGCATTTTCTCCGCCATGAACACCTGTCTCGAGATTACTTTTTGAGTTCCGTTGGACGGCCTTCCCTTCCGAATCATCGACACCGCCCCGTTTGAGTTAGGATCGACATAAGGTGGTGGTGGAGGTGCTGCCGCTATTCCGAGCCGATGCCGATTGTCGTCCGTAATCGCGGGAGGTGGCGGTAGGTGAACTTCGCTCCCGGGCTCCCGAGGATTTCTCTCGTGCTGCTCGAGCGTGAGCGTTTTCTGCACATCCGAACATTGCCTGAAAATTTCGACGCTCTTTCCGCAGGTGCCCCGACTGTCTTTTCCCGTTGCTGTCGAGGAAAAAGTGCATCTGGCACGGTCCGTTCAGCATTTCTTCGGGGGACACGAAAGGTCTTGGAAACCTTGGCCCACTATTTTGTTTGTTGCGGGAGTCGTCCCTATTATCACTTCGCTGATCATTGCTTCTCTGATAATCATCTCTGTTGTTTCCTCCTGTGTTTGCCCGAAATCCTGCCGAAATTTGCCCTGGGGCATCATAATTCGGATACTGCCGAGGAAATCGTCGCCTCGATTGATAATTTCGACCACGGTCCTCCTCCGGCGACCTGTGTCGTTTATTGTGGACAGCGTCTTCTCCATCTCGCCCATCTATTTGCTATCTCCATCAACGCGGATACTCGTCTTTGGATTGGTCCTTCCCAAGTCCTCGACAAAATCTCCACGCCTAATTCCTCGCGACAAACGCATCTATTGCTCTCTCGTCAGATATATTTTCTGCCGAGTTTTTTATGATGTTCCACCTTTGGATGTATTTTCTCATTGACTCATCTGGCTTTTGTCGACACGCTCTCAGCTCTTCTAATGACGCAGGTTTTTTGCACGTGGACCTGAAGTTTTTGACGAATACGTCCTCGAAACTTTCCCAACTGTCGATAGATCCTGGCGGAAGTTTTTTGATCCAAGATCGTGCGGCTCCACTTAAGTGCACCTGAATACTTTGCATGGCTGTTGCTCTAGTTCCTCCAGCTAACTTCACCGTCTCGAGGTAATCAATTAGCCAATCCTCCGGATCTTGCAGGCCGTCGAATTTTTTGAAGTGATCGAGCAACTTAAATCCCGACGGGACTCGAGTTTTTCGTACTCTCCTCGTGAAGCACGGCAGGCCGCACATATCCTCGTCGTTAAGCTCCGGGGATTGCCGATGATCCCTTCTGCTTTGCCTCGCTCTATCGACCCTTGCTTGTGCTCCTGTGTCTCTTGCTCCGCTTGGTCCTTCTGGAACTACCGCCGTTGCCGCTGCAGGTCGTGGACTATTTTGCCTTGCCGCTCCTTCGGGAGGTGTTGATACAAACGCTGTCCCCATAGATCCAACCCCTGCTAACGCCATATTGTATAATGTTTCCCTTGGATCTCCTGGGGGTGGCCTAGATGCGAGGATGTAAGCTTGTGTCGCCATATACCCAGCTTCTGGTGTCTTAGGGATAATATTTCCTCTTGTATCTATCGACATAAAGGACATGTCGAGGTTTTGAACCAAGTGCTCTCTTTCTCGCTTCGGGTATGTGTTGTAACCTTGATCTTCCTCTCGTTCCGAGCCTCTCTCGTGGCTATCATCCGAAACTCTAGATTGTCGACTTAGATCTGCCCTTCTCCCGCCGGATGCGTAAGCTGCCTCCTTTCTCCCCGTTCAACTCAGCCGTCTCGTTTTTCTATTTCTCTCGGCAAGTGCGTGCGAGCCTATATTGATAAGCTTGTAGTTCTTGAGCTGTAGCTGTTGTCGTCATTGGCTCCGAACCATCTAGGGCTTTTGCAGCTCTATCCCAGGCTGCTTGCGGAAGTTGAACTCTGACACGTGGTGTGGGCCCGTCATATTTAGTGCCCATACCTCTCCTTAGATCTGAGGGATCGACATATGGATTACCCAAATCGTCGAAAGCCTCCGATGTTTCTTCTTGATTTTCGATAGCATAAATCTGATGATATTTTGTATTCAGATCTATGTTGGGTTTGGTGACATCATTGTTGAGATTGATGAAGACCTTGCCCACTGTGATGGATTTGTCGATGAAGTCGTAACTGTTGACATCGCTTGAGCCATTGCTTATATATGAGTCCGCAGATGACTCAAACGATGTGTCGCTGAAGATCTTGGCGAGTTTCTCTCTTGCTCGATGCCGACGTAACGTGTTGCCGAAGTTTCTTCTTCTGACTCGGTTGACGATGCATAGCTTGAAAAATCGGAATCGACCGCCGACGATCCCGACGAAATCGGAATTTCGACACGATACGATCCTTCCTTCTCGACGCGAAAGTGAAACCTTCCGAACGTCATCTCCATGGGCTCCGCCAGATACGCATATGCATCCAAACGGGAGGGTGGGTGAGGAACAAAATCAACAAGACCAGCAGCGATCTGTTTACCTCGATCCATAGTGTTGCTTCCGGTTGACGATGTTGAAGATCTTGAACGTGCCATCGAGATCAGATCCTTACGCCTCTAATTCCCACATACGGCGCCAATTGACAAGGGATTAACTTGTCAATGCCTACGGGTTATAGGCTAGGGTTTAGCTAGAAGTAGAGGGCAAGTAGATCTCGAAGGTTTCAGCCGAAAAGTACTCGACGATTATGAAAACTAGGGTTTGTCAACAATGATTCGATGATCTTCTGTCCCTCGACTCCCCTTCATATAAGAGGTGGAGCCGAGGGTTTCGTTTTGTACAAGTTACAGAGTCCGGGACGGTTTCTAACACATCCCGCCAAATTACAAACAACACTTCCTATTACAACTCTACTTTCCTTAATATATCTTGGGCCCTCGAACCTTCTTATTCTTCGGGTAGCGGGCCTTCATTAGACCCCGGGTACCATCTTTGGCAGGCCCATTTGGGATGCCTATGTCACTGCTCAGCTCGAAAAGTGTTCAACTAATGAAAGTTAGATAACAACCTGGGGAACATGCACAAAAATTGGCAGCTCAAAATAAAGTTCTGGCTGTGTGCACGAATTTGTTTAGTAACAGTTCAGAATCTGTTTTTAGGCAACAGTTCCCCAAATATCATCTTCCTTTCATTAGAAAACCACTCAAAGAAACTAAACAAGTATGTACACGTATCCAGCAACCATAATATGCAAAGAATGAGTGATGCCGGTATACCTCCCCCCAAGCTTAGGCTTTTGGCCTAAATGGAGATCAATCCCATGGTGCCCATGAAGAAGCACCTCCGTGGTACGAAGATGGATCATATTCCGGGTATGTGCTAGAAGAAGCACCCGGATACGTGACGGTGTAGTCGTAGGAGGGCTCGGCGTCCTCGGAGCCATGCTGCTGGTGGAAGCCTTGTATCTTCAATTGCTCATCCACCTCCTCCTTAGTGCGCGACCATGGTTTCCTGTCAATACTGAACAAATCTGGCTGCGGCAAAAGGATTTCCCTCTCTTCCCCGTCAACAAACAATATTCTATAGACAATCTTATCTAAACTAGAGTCGGTTGTAACAAATTGATGACTCTTCATAGCAGCAATATCGAGCCTCATAGGAGTTATTTTTACATCATTAGGGTCAAGAGGAAGCTATAAATATGCTAAAACGCGCGAAGCAATAATTCCTCCAAATATAGGCCCCTTGTTAGACAAGCGGCAAGCAACAAGAGCACCAAGATGATAAGGTGTGTCCCCAGTGAGTGCAGCAATTAAGAAACCAAGGTGATAGCTAGATATGTTACTAGTGTTCTCCCTACCAAGAATGCTAGTACCAATGTAATAAGCAAAGTACTTAATGGCGGGGAGTTGAATGTTTCTTATCTTGCCACGCTGAATGGTGCGACAATCATCATTGGTGATCCCTCGATAGAGCTCCAGCAATTCCTTGGGGTTGTCCTCGATCTTCCTTGCTGTACCTACAGGGACAATACCCAATGCAGCACAAAAATTCTCTAACTTCATAGTAATAGGCTTACCATAGATCTTAAATTCCACGGTCGGGCGAAAGTGTTTATTGTTAAATTTGAAGCTCTCCACAAAGATTTTAGTGAGCGTATAGTATTGCTCACTCTCATCTCCCACATAGGTGGTTAAACCTGCCTTACCGACGAGGGTCAAGAAATCATCCAACAACCCCGCATTACTCAAAAAGTCATAACATGGGAAGGATGCAGCATTAGGGACTCCATTGTCCTCTTCGGGTGCGAAGCTTGGTGCGATGAGGTCCTCATTATAGGATGGCTCTGAATCGGGTGGATGACCTAGAGGGCCTCCCCGTGCTTGTTGTCTCTCTTTCAAACACTTCTCCAAAGTTACAATTATCCATCTTCCTTTTCTGAAATTTTTCAACAAACAATATAAAATTTGATTTGGTGACATATAATTGAGGAAAACTACCATAGGAACTTGCTAGAGTACTAATCATGCATCAAAACTAGTTTCTACCACTTAGAACAAGCATGCAAGATCACTAAACATGTTACCTACAGCGAGCAAAATATTCAAGATATACTCCACCAAACAAAATTCTACTTGGATAATCGAAGGAGTCACATACCGAAGAGCAAATGTGCCAAATTTCGACAGCAATCTGGGCTGAGCAAAGAGATCGAGAAACTGGAGCTCTTGAGCAAAAACACGAGTGAGAGAAAGCCGGTGTCGATTTTTTCGGGAGAGAGAAGAGTGTGGGAGGAAGAGATGTCTGAAGTGGGGCAAAGGGGACCCACACACCAGGGTGGCGCGCCCCTTGCCGGCCGCGCCGGCCCGTGGGGTGCCACCCGGGGTGCCCCACTGGTCATCCCCGTGTGCTCCTGGTGCATTTTTGAAAAATAGGACCAACAAGTATAATTTTTGTGAATTTTTGAAAACTTTGAAAAATGCACATTTCTGGGTATTAAGTTTATTATTACCGACCGTGAATTTTTTTGAAATCTCTAATTAACTAAGGAACTTTACAAAACAAAAGTGCTACAGCAAGTAGAGCAAGTGGAGGAAGAAAGAGATGTTGTTTACCTCCTCTATGCATATAAAAAGTATTTGTTAACAAGGTTGATCAAGTCTTGCCACCAAATAAATTTTACATAGCATAAGAAGAAATAAACCTCAAATCAATCATGTTACCTTGAATTGTATTGATATGGATCCAATCACAAGAGTTTGATATTCTTCTTTAGGCTCATATATTGGACAATCGATAGTTCCGACTTTGATAGTTCTCACATTAGAAATAGTATTAACTCCACATGCTTTTTCAATCCTCTTGGGGAAATAGACGGTGTGCTCCCTATCATCAACATTGAAAGTAACCTTTCCTTTATTGCAATCAATAACAGCCCCTGCAGTGTTAAGAAAAGGTCTCCCAAGAATAATAGACATATTATCATCTTCGTGCATTTCCAACACAACAAAATCGAGTTAATATCAAGCAGTTATTAGTAACTTGAACAGGAACATCCTCACATATACCAACAGGAATAGCAGTAGATTTATCATCCATTTGCAAAGATATATCAGTAGGTATCAACTTATCTAAGTAAAGTCTCTTATAAAGAGAAAAAGGCATAACACTAACACCGGCTCCTAAGTCACATAGAGCAGTTTTAACATAATTATTCTTAATAGAACAAGGAATAGTAGGTATACCTGGGTCGCCCAACTTCTTTGGAACTGTTCCATTGAGAGAGTAATTAGCAAGCATAGTGTAAATTTCCTCATTGGGGATTTTCCTTTTGTTAGTAACAATATCTTTCATATACTTTGAATAAGGAGGCAATTTAATAGCTTCAGTCAAAGGGATTTCCAAGAATAAAGGTTTCATCCAATCACAAAATTTATTATAGTGTTCTTCTTCCTTTGATTTTAGTTTCTTAGCAGGAAAAGGCATTTGCTTTTGCACCCAAGGTTCTCTTTCATTACCATGTTTCTTAGCAATAAAATCTTCTTTAGTATACTTTTTATTTTTATCTTGCTTTTCAGGTTCATCTTCAACTTCTTCTTTATCGTAAACATCATTCTTATCTTTACCATTATTATTATCATGTTCATTACCACTTTCAGTTTCAGCATCGGAAATAGAAATACTATTAGGATCATTAACAGGTTCAGAGGATTCTACAACATTTTTATGTTTCTTCTTCTTTTTCTTAGAAGGAGCTCTAGATTCAATGCGTTGAGAATCTTGTTCAATTCTTTTGGGATTCCCTTCAGGATATAGAGGATCCTGGGTAGAGACACCACCTCTAGTTGTTACTTCATAAGCATGTTTCTCTTTAGAATTATTTTTTAATAAGTCATTTTGCACTTTAGTAAGCTGATCAATTTGAGTTTGAACCATTTGAAAATGTTTAACAAGCATCTTAACATCATTGGAGGTTCTCTCCACAATATCATGCAAATTGCTAATAGCTTGAGAATTTTCTATTAGATGATTCTCTACTCTCATATTAAATTTTTCTTGCTTAACAATATAATTATCAAACTCATCTAAGCATTGTGCAGGAGGTTTTGAATACGGAATATCTTCCCTAGTAAAGCGCTGAAGGGAGTTTACCTCAATCATGGATGAAGGGGGAATTATCTCACATATATCTTCTATGGGGGGTAGATTCTTCACATCTTCAGATTTAATAACTTTCTCCTTGAGAGACTTCTTGGCTTCCCTCATATCTTCATCATTCAATTTAATTAAACCCCTCTTCTTCAATATTGGCGTTGGAATTGGTTCAGGCGTAATCCAATCATCATGGTTCCGGCCTATTTTAGCCAATAATTCTTCAGCTTCGATCGGTGTTCTTTTCCCGAAAACACAACCAACGACAACTATCCAAATATGCCCTAGACTCAATGGTTAGTCCACTATAAAATATATCAAGTAGATCATTCTTTTCTAAATCATGTCCAGGTCGAGCTCTGATAAGAGAACAAAATCTTTCCCAAGCCTCAGGCAATTTCTCTTCATCTCCCTGGTCAAATCTATAAATTTTCTATAAAGCGACATGTTTAGCACTAGCAGGAAAGTATTTTCGAAAGAAAACATCACGCAAATCAGTTGGACTTTTAATAAAACCAGGAGGCAAATTATTATACCAAGTTTTAGCATCATCCTTTAATGAATTTTAGCGACAAAATAAGTACGCATCTTGACATCATCAGAAAACAAGCTACTCATAGAAGAAAGTTCAATCATGTGTTCTATAGCACTTTCTTTTTCAGTACCACAAAAGGGTGCTTTCTCTACAATAGCAATATGAGATAGATCAAGAGAAAAATCATAATCTTTATCCTTAATGCATATAGGAGATGTGGCAAATTTAGGATCAGGAGATAACTTATGTCTAACAGTATATTGTGTGAGAAACTTTTTAATTTTGCTTTTATCAGCAGTAGCATTGCATCTATTAATAAAATCATCATTAAGCTCCACATAATCTTCATCAGGATCATCACTAGAATAATCAAGTTCAGGTGAATTAACAGGTGTAGTAGCATTAGGAGTTTCAAGTATTTTCAATTTGTCTAGACCTAGCAATTGTAGCATCTAAAAAGGATCCCAATGAACCACTATCATCAAGCACAAGCAGGAAACATTATCAATATTATGAGAGTTTTCAGATTCAGTAGAAGTACCAGCAAGTGAAGCTTGTGGCGGTGAAACAAGTCGACTTATCACAGATGGCGAATCAAGAGTAGCAGAGGTACTCATAGTTGTACCTTTTCTTGTAGTGGATGGTAATATGGCGACTTTAGGATCGCGAGTTTTACCCATGATGGAGAATTTGCAGCGAACAATATCAATCCAAGTGAACTTCCAAATAAAGCTATGCTCCCCAGCAACGGCGCCAGAAAACGGTCTTGATGACCCACAAGTATAGGGGATCACAGCAGTCTTCGCGGGTAGTAAAACCCAATTTATTGATTCGACACAAGGGGAGACAAAGAATACTTGAAAGCCTTAACAACGGAGTTGTCAATTCAGCTGCACCTGGAAATAGACTTGCTCGCAAGAGTTTATCAGTAGTAACAGTTTTATAGCAGTAGCAATAGTGAAATAACAACAACAGAGTAACAGAGACAGTAGTAGTGATTATAGTAAACAGCAGGATTAAAATATTGTAGGCACGGGACGGATAACGGGCGTTGCATGGATGAGAGAAACTCATGTAACAATCAAGCAGGGCATTTGCAGATAGTAATAAAACGGTGTCTAAGTACAAAGCAATCAATAGGCATGTGTTCCAATTATAGTCGTACGTGCTCGCAATGAGAAACTTGCGCAACATATTTTGTCCTACCAGCCGGTGGCAGCCGGGCCTCAAGGGAATCTCATCGGATATTAAGGTACTCCTTTTAATAGAGTACCGGAGCAAAGCATTAACACTCCGTGAACACATGTGATCCTCACATCACTACCATCCCCTCCGGTTGTCCCGATTTCTGCCACTTCGGGGCCATTGGTTCCGGACAGCGACATGTGTATACAACTTGCAGGTAAGACCATAAACAATGAATATCATGATAAAATAATAACATGTTCAGATCTGAGATCATGGCACTCGGGCCCTAGTGACAAGCATTAAGCATAACAAGTTGCAACAATATCATCAAAGTACCAATTACGTACACTAGGCACTATGCCCTAACAATCTTACACTATTACATGACCAATCTCATCCAATCCCTACCATCTCCTTCAGCCTACAGCGGGGGAATTACTCACACATGGATGGGGGAAACATGGCTGGTCGATGGAGAGGCGTCGGTGGTGATGGTGGCGATGATCTCCTCCAATTCCCCGTCCCGGCGGAGTGCCGTAACGGAGACTTCGGCTCCCGAGACGGAGTTTCGCGATGTGGCGGCGTTCGGAGGGTTTCCGGCGACTTCGACTTCTCTCCGTGCGTTTTTAGGTCGAAGGCGATAAGTAGTCCGAAGGAGAGCGTCGGAGGCCGGCCGAGGGGGCCACACGCTAGGGCCGCGCGCCCCCTCCTGGGCCGCGCCGCCCTAGGGTGTGGGGCCCTCGGGCCTCCACCTGACTTGCCCTTCTAGCTCCGTGAGTCTTCTGGAAAAATAGGACATTTCGCATAAATTCCGAGGATTTTCCTGAAAGTTGGATTTCTGCACAAAAACGAGACACCAGAACAGTTCTGCTGAAAACAGCGTTAGTCCGTGTTAGTTGCATCCAAAACACACCAATTAGAGGCAAAACAATAGCAGAATTGTTCGGGAAAGTAGATACGTTTTGGACGTATCAAAATCCTCGAAGGTTTCCCAACTGTCGATAGATCCAGGTGGTAACTTCTTGATCCATGATCGAGCTGCGCCACTTAGATACACCTGGATGCTTTGCATAGCTGTCGCCTTGGTTCCACCCGTTAGCTTTATTGTCTCCAGGTAATCAACCAACCAATCCTCGGGATCTTGCAATCAGTCGAATTTCTTATAGCTATCAGGCAACTTGAAATCTGACGGTACTCGCATTTTGCGGACTCGTCGAGTGAAACAGGGGAGTCCACACAGATCTTCGTCATCTACTTCAGGTGATTGCCGACGTTCTCTCCTTTCTTGTCGCGCTCTGTCAACCCGTGTCTGCGCCACTGTGTCTCTAGCCGACGTTCTTGGGGGTGGTTGGACTGCCCCTGCAGGTCGTGGACTATTTTGCCTTGCGGCACCTTCGGGAGGTGTGCTTGTACTTGCAAACGCCGTCCCCATGACTCCAACTCCTGCCAAAGCCATGTTATACAATACCTCTCTTGGATCTCCTGCAGGTGGCCTGTTTGCCAGTATAAAGGCCTGTGTCGCCATATATCCTGCTTCCAGGGTTTTTGGGATAATGTTCCCTCTTGTGTCGATCGACATGAAGGACATGTCGAGGTTTTGAATTAAATTCTCTCTGTCGGCCTCAGGTATATTTTGCAGCCGAGATCTTGCTCTATTTCGAGCTGCTCTGACTATCTCCCGAAGTACCTGATTGTCGGCTCAACTCCGCCCTTCGCCTGCTTGACTCGGCAGCTGCCTCCTTTCTTCTATTCAGATCAGCTGTCTGTTTTTCTAATTCTCGTCCAACAAAGGCAAGTTTGTATTGGTATGCTTGCAATTCTTCCGCCGTAGTGGTTGTGTTCACTGGTTCCGTACCATCCATGGCTCTTGCGGATCTGTCCCACGCTGCTTGTGGGAGTTGAACCCTTAGACGCGGTGTAGGCCCGACATATTTAGTGCCTAAACCTCGCCTGAGATCAGCGGGATCGACATATTGGTTTCCCGCATCGTCGAAAGCCTCTGATGTCTCTGGCTCTGCTCGGCTTGCTTCCTCAATGGAATATACTTGGTGATGTGTGGAAGCTTGATTGTCTTCGATATCGGTGACACCGTCGTATAGATCGGCGAAAACCTCATGAATAGCAGTAGATCTGTCGATGAAATCGAAAGCGTCGACGCTGTCGGAGTCGCTGCTTATATTTGAGTCCGCAGACGACCCGACGGATATGTTGCTGAAGATCTTGATGAGTTCGCCGCTTGATGCAAGCTTGGTGGAGATTGCCGACGAAATCTCTTCATCGCTAGACTCAAATGATGAAAACGATCCCGATGAACCGGATCCAGCTGCACCCGATCTCCCGAATCTGATCTTGCGAGACGATGAGATCCTTCCTTCCCGACGCGGAAGTGGAACTTTCCGAACGCCATGTCCATGGGCTCCTCCAGATACGCATATGCATCCATACGGGAGGGTGGGTGAGGAACAAAATCGACTAGAGTGGTTTCGATCTGTTTACCTCGATCCATCGCGTTGCTCGCTACCGAAGATGTTGATGATGTCGAACGTGCCATCGAGATCAGAACCTTGTCGCCTCTAATTCCCACAGACGGCGCCAATTGATAAGGGATTAACTTATCAATGTCTACGAGTTGTAGACTAGGGTTTAGTTGGAAGTAGAGGGCAAGTAGATCTCGAAGGTTTCAGCCGGAAAAGTACTCGATTGCTATGAAAACTAAGGTTGTGTGAAACAATGAATCGATCCTTTATTTGTCCCTCGACCCCCCCCCCTATATAGGAGGCGGAGCCGAGGATTTCGTGATGCACAAGTTACAGAGTCCGGGAGGGTTTCTGAACCGTCCCGTAACAATTACAAGTTAATATTCCTAATACAATTCTATCTTTCCAAACTATGTAAAACCTCGGGTCGTGGGCCTCCAGTAAAACCCCGGGTACCTTCTTCGGCAGGCCCATTGGGGATGCCTATGTCACCGACATCCAAGATGGAGCAGATGGGATCTGCTATGAAGAGCCAGATCTCTCCGGAGGTGTAGAAGGAGTGGATTACCTCATCGTCTACGGAGCCGGGAGGGTTGCGAAGGGGAACAGGCGTAGGCTACCCTAATGGTAGTAGTAACCGAGCAGTATGAACACTTTAGTACTTAGCTGCTCGAGAAGAATAAATGTATGACCTACTAAGACTCTTATATTGTAAGTTAAGTTGGGTTCACCTCGAACCCAGGAGTAAACCTCTTTGGACCCAGGAGGAGCTCCGAGATGATGTATATATATGGTTTGTAATAATGTATGAATGAGTTATGAACCAGCTATGTTCTGTTGTACTACTCTGAGGGATGTAATATTTGCGGATTGGTACTTCGTGAATGTTATGTCAACGACTGGCATACTACAACATGCAGTGGTATGCGTGTGGTCACCACAGTTTCCGCGGCGCGAATCGGGGCAACCCGGATTTTTTTTTGGATATGGGGTCCGATGCGGTTTCTGAACGGTTCCTTTTCCCCCTCCAAACCGGAAGACAACGGTTATTATGCGGATGGAAATCCGATCGGGGATCTACTAGAAATGCTCTAAGCTCGTAACACGGGTTCTTCTAGATGGTAGTGGACACCATGCAAGCAATAGACCTATCTTGGTTAAGACAATTATGGCAAGGAAATCGATGGAAGCTTCAAAAGTTCATGGTTGAAAACATAAGAGAAATAAGCCTACATTGGATGGCTAGTGGAGGATCAAACCTAACATTTGACGCCATGTGTCCCATCAAGCCGAATTAATTTAAACAGTTGATGATGTATCTGTGGGTAGAGAGAGAATCTGTTGCAGTGAACTCATGAATTGGTAAACGTTAAGATTTCATTATTTCAACAAAAAAAATTGAAAAGTCAAGAAGTTTTGTATTTCGATGCATTGATAGAAAACGAAAGTTATTTGTACCATTCCACAAGGGGACTAACACCCCATCATACAACTCAACCCAAAACTAGTTCAGGAAAGAAGCTGGCTAAGTCCTCGGTGACGAGAGGTAACCTCGACAATGCCCATGGATATAGGTTTAAGGTTTCAGGAAAAAAGGTGTATTGGTCAGGTAATCACTTACTGTGGCCGTGTTGCTTTACATGTAACCAATCCTTTAGCATCAACAAGTTATCTTCGCTGGGATATATCTGAACACAAGAGGAGATCGCCGGCACGCGCCAGTCATCTCTCTCCGGCGAGCAGAGCATGTGACCGCACCAGTGAGCCAGCCTGTGGCGGTTGGGGAGTCAGCTGGTCAAACTCGCGGTCTGGTGGGCCTCGCTGGGCCTTACAGCAGCGGAGTGCCGTGGTTAAACAAAGCTACATGGGCCTTGGCCTGATAATTCCTTACTTGGATTCAGCCTGTACTTAATAAGCGCACGTGCTGCCGGAGATGGATACCTACGTACCTGCATCGATCTTCGATTCTGCACAAGTACGTACCAAACCAGGCCACCCAGCCGATCCGTCAATTGAGGGCAGAGGACGCCCGGGTCGTCGACGACTGCCGCGCGTACGGACGATGGCCGGCGAAGAGCAGCTGCTGGTCGCGGCGACGGCGAAGGCGGAGCCCGAGGAGTGCAGCAGGTGGGCGGTTACGTGCCTCCTTGGCGGCGCGGGTGCCGCGCTCCTCTGCTTCTCCTTCTACCTGGTGAACAACTCCAAGATCATGGCGTTCCTCCTCGGGGCTCTGGGGCTCTTCCTTGCCGTTCTATGCTTGGTTTCCTCGCTTGAACTGTGTACCGGCGGCGATCCATATGGAAGAATGTCCGTAGATGACTTGTTGTCCTTCTAGCACTCCGTCTGTCTCAGATTTGTTAAAATTCAGATGTATCTTCAGATTTAGACAAATCTTGGAAATCTATTTAACTTTTTGCAGAGTGTTAAATTTCAAGATACACAAAGTCCGCGAAAATACACTCCGGTAAAGTCACTAGGTAAGGATTCTGGTTGCTCTAGTGTCGTGGACTCTTTGTATTGTTGTTGAGCTGTCCCGTGTAGGCCTTTGTGGGGGCTTAGTTAGTACTTTTTTTTTTCTTTTTCTTTTTTTTCTCTTTAGAGTTTTTCGCAATAAGTTTATAGGAATTTGTCACATGTCTATTTCTAGTTGCAAAAAAGCGGGCTACCATAAATTCCTCTAGTGTCGTGGAATATAGTTGAGATTTTTTCAATTGCAAGTCAGTTTGTAACTAGGACTTTCTCTAGTCGCAAGTGTAGTTGCTACTGAGATTTTTCTAATTATAAATAGGGTTGCAACTAAAAAAATTCAGAGTTGCAAAATAATTTGAAGGCTAAATAATTTAGGTTTTATTTCATCATCGTAATAGCTTCTCAACTTAAATGTTCAACATATCGCACTAACTTGATTTAAATTAGCATAAGGATCTTCAGCCAGATCATCTCCTCGATGCAAAATAGCAATTAGACGAGGATTGACCTTGTACTCTTGAGTGCTTTCACTCTAGAATTTTTTTCACATATGCTCTATTAAACCTCCCGAATCAGTTGCGTCAAGCTTATTCATTAGCCCAAGAGCGGTTAGGGTGTTTACTTAAAACTAGGAAACAACTTTAGTATAACAATTAATAGATTAGCAACTACGAACAAAGACCACGTTTAGCTTCCGTCAACGGAGAAAATAGCTTGATTAATGCAAGTACACATGTATATTGTAGCTAGTTTTGAAAGTAAGAGCATCGAACCACGAAGAGCTATTTGGCTAAGGTTTTTACGCCCCTCGTCGCTATCTATCAAGTAAATTTCCCTTGGGTTCAAGTAAGAGTGTTTTAAAGAGATTGTTTTGTGTGTAAGAAAAAACTGAAAAGTAAAGGAAACACAAAGACAATCGCGATATAAATAGTAATGAAACTTCAGTAAGACGAAATATTCTTGGGGAATGTAGGATCCACCTATAGCATTGGTATTAATTATGATTAGGATAAAATTATGTGTTTCTTCATAATATGTGTGGGGAGAGTTCTATAAAAAAAATATCACAGACAAGACATCTAATATTTCATCCCAAATATCCACTGCAATGATCATAAGAAAGTCACTCTGATCCCTCATAATTAATCGTTTTCCCCATGGATATTGATATGAGCTTAGTGAATCTCTCTGTATCCCCCTTGACGACATGAATAGCATGCCAACATGTTATTTCACTTAGCACCATACATGCTACCACATATCCAAAGGTAATTCCCTCTCTAGTCCCAGAAGCAAATATTACATGGCCGACTTCCTATAATATCAAGAGAGAAAGCCAACACATAATCATGAATCAAAGTTAGAGATCATCTTTATTTCATATCATAATATTGCTAGGGTTTCTCCATCTCCCCAAGAACAAGGTATACTGCTCAATCATGGAAGCAATCAACAACATCATCATAGGCATATGGAAAAAAATACAAATGTATGGATGACTACAAGTGCAGATCCACAATAGAAATTGTAATTACAACAAGATGGGAGATACTGAGATGGGAATGGTAATGGTGATGAAGATGTGGCTGTTGAAGGTGATGGGGATGATGCATTGGCCTCCAATGATCCGTAATTTGTGTATTTTGGATGCAACTAACACGGACTAACGCTGTTTTCAGCAGAATTGCTCTGGTGTCTCGTTTTTGTGCAGAAATCCAACTTTCAGGAAAATCCTTGGAATTTATATGAAAGGTCCTATTTTCCCAGAATATTGATGGAGCCAGAAGGGCAAGCCAGGTGGGGGCCCGAGGGCCCCACACACTAGGCCGGCGCGGCCCAGGAGGGGGGCGCGCCGCCCTGTTGTGTGGGCGCCTCGGCTGGCCCCCGACGCCCTCCTTCGGACTACTTAACGCCTTCGACCTAAAAACGCACGGGGGGTTAGAAGAAATCGCAGAAACCATCCAGTACGCCGCCACCGTCGCGAAACTCCGTCTCGGGACCAGAAACTCCGTTATGGCACTCCGCCGGGACGGGGAATTGGAGGAGATCATCGCCATCATCACCACCGACGCCTCTCCATCGACCATCCATGTTTCCCCCATCCATGTGTGAGTAATTCCCCCGCTGTAGGCTGAAGGGGATGGTAGGGATTGGATGAGATTGGTCATGTAATAGCATTATATTGTTAGGGCATAGTGCCTAGTGTCCGTAATTGGTACTTTTATTGTTGCAACTTGTTATGCTTAATGCTTGTCACTAGGGCTCGAGTGCCATGATCTTAGATCTGAACATGTTATCAATTCATGATGATATTTATTGCTTTATGATCTTACCTGCAGGTTGTATACACGTATTGTTGTCCGGAACCCGAGGCCCCAAAGTGACAGAAATTGGGACAACCGAAGGGGAAGGCGGTGATATGAGGATCACATGTGTTCACGGAGTGTTAATGCTTTGCTCCGGTGCTGTATTAAAAGGAGTGCCTTAATTTCTAGTAGATTCCCTAGAGGCCCGGCTGCCACCGGCTGGTAGGACAAAAGATGTTGTGCAAGTTTCTCATTGCGAGCACGTACGACTATATATGGAACACATGCCTATTGACTGGTTAGTACTTGGATACCATTTTATTATTATCTGCAAATGCCCTGCTTTGATTGTTACATGAGTTTCTCTCATCCATGCAACGCCCGTTCATCCATCCATGTGCCTACAGTATTTTAATCCTGCTGTTTACTATAATCACTACTGCTGTCTTTGTTACTCTGCTGCTGTTATTTCACAACTGCTATAAAACTGTTACTACTGATAAACTCTTGCGAGCAAGTCTGTTTCCAGGTGCAGCTGAATTGACAACTCCGCTGTTAAGGCTTTCAAGTATTCTTTGTCTCCCCTTGTGTCGAATCAATAAATTGGGTTTTACTTCCCGCGAAGACCGTTGCGATCCCCTATACTTGTGGGTCATCAAGACTATTTTCTCGGCACCGTTGCCGGGAGCATAGCTTTATTTGCAAGTTCACTTGGATTGATATTGTTCGCTGCAAATTCTCCATCATGGGTAAACCTCGCGATCCTAAAGTCGCCATATTACCATCCACTACAAGAAAAGGTACAACTCCGAGTACTTCTGTTGCTCTTGATTCACCATCTCGTGATTAATAAACTTGTTTCACCACCACATGCTTCACATGCTCGGTACTTCTGCTAGATCTGAAAATTCTTATAATATTGATGATGCTTCTGCTGTGCTTGATGATAGTGGTTCATTGGGATCTTTTCTAGATGCTACGATTGCTAGGTCTAGACAAATTGAGAGTACTCGAAACTCCTAATGAAAATGCTGCTACACCCGTTAATTCACCTGAGTCTGTTGAATACTCTAGTGATGATCTTGATGAAGATTATGTAGAACTTGATGATGATTTTATTGATAAATGCAATGCTACTACTGATGCAAGAAAAATTAAAAAGTTGCTTGCACAACATACTGTTAGATATAAACTGTCTCCTGATCCTAAATTTGCCACATCTCCTATAAACATTAAGGATAAGGATTATGATTTTTCTCTTGATTTGTCTCATATATCTATTGTGGAGAAAACACCTTTTTGTGGTACTGAAAAAGAAAGTGCTGTAGAACACATGATTGAGCTATCTACTCTTAGTAGCTTGTTTTCTGATGATGTTAAGAAGCGTACTTATTTCGTTGCTAAAATTTTCCCTTTCTCATTAAAGGATGATGCTAAAACTTGGTATAATAGTTTGCCACCTGATTCTATTAATAGTCCAAAAGAATTGCTTGATGTTTTCTCCCGGAAATACTTTCCTGCTGGTGCTCAACATATTGCTTTGCAGAGAATTTATAATTTTGATCAGGAAGATGGAGAGAAATTGCCTGAGGCTTGGGCTAGATTTTGCTCTCTTATTAGAGCTCGACCTGACCATGATTTGGAATAGCATGATTTACTTGATATATTTTATAGTGGACTAACCATTGAGTCTAGGGCATACCTGGATAGTTGTGCTAGTTGTGTTTTCAGGAAAAGGACTCCAGACGACGCTGAAGAATTATTGGCGAGAATAGGCCGGAATCATGATGATTGGTCTACACCTGAACCAACGCCGACACTGATGCGTGCAGTCGACACGTCCGTTGGGAACCCCAAGAGGAAGGTGTGATGCGTACAGTAGCAAGTTTTCCCTCAGAAAGAAATCAAGGTTTATCGAACCAGGAGGAGCCAAGAAGCACGTCGAAGGTTGATGGCGGCGGGATGTAGTGCGGCGCAACACCAGGGATTCCGGCGCCAACGTGGAACCTGCACAACACAACCAAAGTACTTTTCCCCAACGTAACAGTGAGGTTGTCAATCTCACCGGCTTGCTGTAACAAAGGATTAGATGTATAGTGTGGATGATGATTGTTTGCAGAAAACAGTAGAACAAGTATTGCAGTAGATTGTATTCGATATAAAAGAATAGGACCGGGGTCCACAGTTCACTAGAGGTGTCTCTCCCATAAGACAAATAGCATGTTGGGTGAACAAATTACAGTTGGGCAATTGACAAATAGAGAGGGCATGACCATGCACATACATGATATGATGAGTATAGTGAGATTTAATTGGGCATTACGACAAAGTACATAGACCGCTATCCAAGCATGCATCTATGCCTAAAAAGTCCACCTTCGAGGTTATCATCCGAACCCCTTCCAAGATTAAGTTGCAAACAACATACAATTGCATTAAGTATGGTGCGTAATGTAATCAATAACTACATCCTTGGACATAGCATCAATGTTTTATCCCTAGTGGCAACAAGACATCCACAACCTTAGAACTGCTCAGTCCATCGTCCTGCATTTAATGGAGGCATGAACCCACTATCGAGCATAAATACTCCCTCTTGGAGTTAAGAGTAAAAACTTGGCCGGAGCCTCTACTAATAACGGAGAGCATGCAAGATCATAAACAACACATAGGTAATAGATTGATAATCAACATAACATAGTATTCTCTATCCATCGGATCCCAACAAACACAACATATAGCATTACAGATAGATGATCTTGATCATGTTAGGCAGCTCACAAGATCCGACAATGAACCACATAAGGAGAAGACGACCATCTAGCTACTGCTATGGACCCATAGTCCAGGGGTGAACTACTCACTCATCACTCCGGAGGCGACCATGGCGGTGAAGAGTCCTCCAGGAGATGATTCCCCTCCCCGGCAGGGTGCCGGAGGCGATCTCCTGAATCCCCCGAGATGGGATTGGCGGCGACGGCGTCTCTGGAAGGTTTTCCGTATCGTGGCTCTCGGTATCGGGGGTTTCGCGACGAAGACTATATGTAGGCGGAAGGGCAAGTCAGGGGGCCACACGAGGGCCCCACACAACAGGCCGGCGCGGCCAAGGCTCGGGCCGCGCCGCCCTAGTGTGGCGCCACCTCGTGGCCCCACTTCGTAAGTCCTACGGTCTTCTGGAAGCTTCGTGGAAAAATAGGCCCCTGGGCGTTGATTTCGTCCAATTCCGAGAATATTTCCTTACTTGGATATCTGAAACCAAAAACAGCAGAAAACAGCAACTGGCTCTTCGGCATCTCGTTAATAGGTTAGTGCCGGAAAATGCATAAATACGACATAAAGTATGCATAAAACATGTAGATATCATCAATAATGTGGCATGGAACATAAGAAATTATCGATACGTTGGAGACGTATCAGCATCCCCAAGCTTAGTTCATGCTCATCCCGAGCAGGTAAACGATAACAAAGATAATTTCTGGAGTGACATGCCATCATAACCTTGATCATACTATTGTAAGCACATGTAATGAATGCAGCGATCAAAACAAGGGATTTCTATTTTCGTGCCCTCGGGTCCTTAGTTGTACTCAGTTTTCCCCAGCTCCTTAGTTTTTCCTCAGTTTTCCCCAACTTCTTGTCTATAACCCGCAGAAAGAGCTCGGACGGAAGGAATCCCGTTTAGTTGACGTTGGTTGGTGCTGGCAAGTGGGGCCGCTGTTGGTGCCCCGCAGTGGACACGTCTCCACTTATCCAGATCATCGTGGGACCCACAACTTGTCCACGTGAGCACGCCGGACCCACAGCTTACCCAGGTGACCGTTGCAAAATGGGAGCCCGAGCTAGCCCCGCGCCCGTGCCCGTGCCATTGCTTCCCCTTTCTTTCTCCGCGCCCCATTGTTCTTCTTCTCCGCCAGCGGCAGCCCTTCTCCGGCACGCGGGTGATGTCTAGTTTCTCTTCGACCTCCCGTTCTTCATGGCCGCAGTATGGACCCGTGCCTTTGACAAGATGCCCCGACCGCCCACGCCAGGAGCCTCTGAAGCGGTCGATCTGTAAGACGGACGAGAACGGCAACCGTGGACGTGAGTTCGTTGCATGCGAGAGCTTACCATATAGAGAGGGGGATAAGGTTAGATCTCGCTCCAATTTCTCTGTTTTCTCTCGATTTTCTTGTTATTCCCTCGAATTTGGGATTTAGGGTTCACGTTGTTGTTTTCAGATCTTGAAGAAATGCAGGCATTTCGAGTGGATCGATGTGTACGTTCAGAGGCTTCAGTTGCAGGAATCAATTGGCGCTATTGGGGGGCGCAATTTGGGAGGGGGGACTTGCGGTAGAGAATGCGGCGGAGAGAGGAGCCGTTCCGATTAGGGACCTTCCGATTATGCCTAATGCTCCCAATGCGGAACCGGTGGAAGTGAAGGGAGAACCGAAGAAAATGAACAAGCGGTTAAGGCAGCTCGATCGAGTTGAAGAAGCAAGCTAATCTGATGGCTGGTTGTTTTTTTTGTTGTATAATTACGATCGGATTCTTATCATTGCTCACCGTGCGCTAGAAGTTGTTACAAGGGATACCTAGTTACAAATCCATTATTCAGTTACATGTACTTGTAGTTGTTTTCAAAGTTAGTGTGTGCATTCACCGAAATTACCAAACTATATTCCCTAAAAGAAAAGGACAGCTAAAGATAGTTGATAATTGTTAGAGGGGTGACAAATAATGCAATCGCCGAAATTCGCAAAAATGTATGCCTCATGTTTATAACAAAATTATACCACTTTTAGGCCGTTTCAAAATACCAATACTATATCCCAAACTATATTCCCTAAAAGAAAAGGACATCTCAAGATAGTTGATAATTGTTAGAGGGGTGACAAATAATGCAATCCCCGAAATCCGCAAATATGTATGCCTCATGTTTATACCAAAATTATACCACTTTTAGGCCTTTCCAAAATACCAATACCATATCCCAAACTGTATTCCCTAAAAGAAAAGGACAGCTAAAGATAGTTGATAATTGTTAGAGGGGTGACAAATAATGCAATCGCCGAAATCCGCAAAAATGTATGCCTCATGTTTATACCAAAATTATACCACTTTTAGGCCTTTCCAAAATACCAATACCATATCCCAAACTATATTCCCTAAAAGAAAAGGACAGCTAAAGATAGTTGATAATTGTTAGAGGGGTGACAAATAATGCAATCGCCGAAATCCGCAAAAATGTATGCCTCATGTTTATAACAAAATTATACCACTTTTAGGCCGTTTCAAAATACCAATACTATATCCCAAACTATATTCCCTAAAATAAAAGGACAGCTCAAGATAGTTGATAATTGTTAGAGGGCTGACAAATAATGCAATCACCGAAATCCGCAAATATGTATGCCTCATGTTTATACCAATACTATATATTAAGTGGCAAACTCGTCATTGCATTCTCCACCGACAGAGAGAGAGAGAGAGATGGGTGGCCACGAAGAGAGAGAGAGAGAGAGAGAGAGAGAGGTTGCCACGAAGAGACGGATAGGGGTATACTGCCCGTTAGATCAGTGGATCAACGGTTCGTGGAGTCGATCCGTGTGACAACGGCTCAACCAATCGGGATAAGTTTGGGCTTCTCGAGCATTTGTGACGAGTACTTGAGGGCAAAACTGAGTAGTACTAAGAATCCAAGGGCACATAAATAGTAAATAGACTAAGGGATTCAAACAAAAGAATTACAAAATGAAAAATGTGTGTTTTGTACAATATAATTCATATTGGGCTACATCAAATTATTTGCAATTCAAATATACATGAGTGTGACAATTATGGCATCATTTAGACAAACTATGTTTTGGGAAAGATGTTTTGCAAAGGGGTTTGGATGGAAAACCATGCATCTTCATAGCTACACTAGTGATTCCGAGAAGTGGCAATTTGTGGTAAAACTTGATTTATATATGTTTGTTAAGGTTTTCTAGGTGGCAGGTTGCGTAGGAAGACTCCATGAGTAGTTGCCACTATGTTTTTATTTTTTTGGATTTTTTTGCGCATGAAATGACTCAATTAGCTACGTTAATCTCATTTGTTGACTCTCTGTTGACCAGCTACTTGAGGGTAAAACTGAGTATATTGCACTTGCCGGTCTAAGTCCTCGAGGGGAAAACCGAGTACGGATAAAATTTACGTATAAGGCCCGAGGTTATAACCGAGTACACCAAACGTCCCGGGGTTAGACTCGGGTAGCGGTGCACGCTGCAGCCGTGCATAGCGGACGCGTGTTGCCGTGCATAGCGGACGCGTGTTGCGGTACACGCCACCTTCGTCTTTATAGAGCCCCTCTTTCTCTCCCTCGACGCACGTTCTCACCGGCTCACCGCAACCGCCTCTCCTGTCCCATCATCTTCTCCACAACCGAAGAAAAACCCCGAAGAAAACCGCCAGCGATGGAGAAGAATGAGATGCCCATTGTCGGCACATCAGCCGCCGCCCCGTCCGGGCCCCCGTCGCCGCTTCCATCGTAGCAGCCGGCGCATCGGCCGCCGCCCCCATCCAGGCCCCCGTCGCTGCTTCCAACGTAGCAGCCGGCGCATCGGCCGCCGCCCCGTCCGGGCCCCTGTCGCTGCTTCCAACGTAGCAGCCGGCGCATCGGCCGCCGCCACCGTCCGACCCCCGTCGATTGGGACCCGTACGAACCAGGCGCGACGACGCGCCGGAGAACCCCTACGACACCACCATCGTCGACAACGAGCCGGAGGTAACCCTTTGTTCCCTTGTTCTTATCTCATTTCAATCATTTTGTGTTAGATCTACCGTTATTACGGTTCGTCCGTTCCTAGTTCAATCCTTTTTTGTTAGATCTTGCGTTATTACTCGTTCGTCTGTTCCTAGTTCGATCCTTTTGTGTTAGATCTTGCGTTATTAGTGTTTGTGATTTGCTTTTGTTTAAGATTTGTGCCGATGATGATGAATATTTGGGCATAAATTGATTCGGGGTTTGGTCGAGTAAACAATTGGTGTGTACAAATTTGTTGTGCATGATCTTTGGTTTGTCGACTCAAATCCCGGATATAAGTGTGTCCAATGTAACCGAGGCTACCTCTTTTTTTCGAGCCCATATTATCATGCATGATTTTTTGTTCACTCTCTGTTCCATCATCGTTGCAATTGACTCCGTGTTTTTTGCACGATCTTTGGTGCTACGTGACAGGTGCGGAAGCGAGCGACGTCGACGAGCGACGACGAGTCCTTCCACACCAAGACTCGTCACGTCCTCGGGAGGCTGCGGTCCGGCCATTACGATGGCCCTTTTGCTCAAGGCATTTACAAGTGCCCCTTCCGCAACGAGAAGCTCCGCGCCACCGACTTCAACTCCCCTGGTGAACCATGCTGAATCCATTGGCGGATGTGGCGCTAGAGTTGGAAGGACCGTGAACGTGCATGCGTACATGGCCAAACACAAAGCACTTGGGATTCACCGCGCAACCTCCAAGCGAGTCACACGCGCTACCCGGAGGCGTTGAACGTGCCTACTCGCACTCTCGTATGTGACTGCTCTATCTGTAGAGCAGCTTAATTTCATGTAAAATGTAGCTTATGTTGGATCTATCGGTACTACTTTTGGATCTGTCCTGAATATATCTATGCTATGTTGTTGCTGTATGCAGCTTATCCTATATTTTTCTCTCGGATTTGTGCCCTAGATTTCCTACCCGATTGGGTAAAAACGAAGGCATAAAGAAATGAATGGCGTTAAAAAACGTAAGGAGAAGCTGCTCTAGATTTGCTACCAATTTGGGCTATCAAATATGAATGAGATCGAGCGATAGAGAGGAAAAAGGTACATTGAAAACTGCTAATCTGGGCGAAAGAGACAGAAACCACTCGTGCTCCCGTCCCGGACCCACACGGCTCCACACGCTACGGCCCCACACGCTACGGCCACACAAACACGGCCTCGTCCTGTCCCACGCGGTCCCTTCCTACCAGCCCCACACGACGCGGTCCCACACGACGCGACCCCACAAACGACACGACCCCACTCGTCGGCACGGAACGGTCAACTTAACGGATTCCTTCCGTCCGAGCTCCTTCTGCGGTTCAGACAAGGGCTTGGGGAAAACTGAGGAAAAACTAAGGAGCTGGGGAAAACTGAGTACAACTAAGGACCTGAGGGCACGAAAATAGAAATCCCTCAAAACAATGGTAATGACATGAGTAAACAAATGAATCATAAAGCAAAGACTTTTCATGAATAGTACTTTCAAGACAAGCATCAATAAGTCTTGCATAAGAGTTAACTCATAAAGCAATAAATCAAAGTACAGGTATTGAAGCAACACAAAGGAAGATTGAAGTTTCAGCGGTTGCTTTCAACTTATAACATGTATATCTCATGGATATTGTCAATGTAAAGTAATATAACAAGTGCAATATGCAAGTATGTAGGAATCAATGCACAGTTCACACAAGTGTTTGCTTCTTGAGGTGGAGAGAGATAGGTGAACTGACTCAACATAAAAGTAAAAGAAAGGCCCTTCGCAGAGGGAAGCATTGATTGCTATATTTGTGCTAGAGCTTTGGTTTTGAAAACAAGAAACAATTTTGTCAACGGTAGTAATAAAGCATATGTATCATGTAAATTATATCTTACAAGTTGCAAGCCTCATGCATAGTATACTAATAGTGCCCGCACCTTGTCCTAATTAGCTCGGATTACCGGGATTATCATCGCAATACACATGTTTTAACCAAGTGTCACAAAGGGGTACTCTATGCCGCTCGTACAAAGGTCTAAGGAGAAAGTTCGCATTGGATTTCTCGCTTTTGATTATTCTCAACTTAGACATCCATACCGGGACAACATAGACAACAGATAATGGACTCCTCTTTAATGCATAAGCATGTAGCAACAATTAATGTTCTCATATGAGATTGAGGATATATGTCCAAAACTGAAACTTCCACCATGGATCATGGCTTTAGTTAGCGGCCCAATGTTCTTCTCTAACATTATGCATGCTCTAACCATTAAATGAGTGGTAAATCTCCCTTACTTCAGACATGACGGACATGCATAGAAACTCACATGATATTCAACAAAGAGTAGTTGATGGCGTCCCTAGGAACATGGTTATCGCACAACAAACAACTTAATAAGAGATAAAGTGCATAAGTACATATTCAATACCACAATAGTTTTTAGGCTATTTGTCCCATGAGCTATATATTGCAAAGGTAAAGAATGGAAATTTTAAAGGTAGCACTCAAGCAATTTACTTTGGAATGGCAGAGAAATACCATGTAGTAGGTAGGTATGGTGGACACAAATTGCATAGTGGTTGGCTCAAGGATTTTGGATGCATGAGAAGTATTCCCTCTCGATACAAGGTTTAGGCTAGCAAAGTTATTTGAAACAAACACAAGGATGAACCGGTGCAGCAAAACTCACATAAAAGACATATTGTAAACATTATAAGACTCTACACCGTCTTCCTTGTTGTTCAAACTCAATACTAGAAATTATCTAGACTTTAGAGAGACCAATTATGCAAACCAAATTGTAGCAAGCTCTATGTATTTCTTCATTAATAGGTGCAAAGTATATGATGCAAGAGCTTAAACATGAGCACAACAATTGCCAAGTATCAAATTATTCAAGACATTTTAGAATTACTACATGTAGCATTTCCCGATTCCAACCATATAACAATTTAACGAAGAAGATTCAACCTTCGCCATGAATACTATGAGTAAAGCCTAAGGACATATTTGTCCATATGCAACATCGGAGAGTGTCTCTCTCACACACATTGAATGCTAGGATCCATTTTATTCAAACAAAAACAAAAACAAAACAAACCGACGCTCCAAGCAAAGCACATAAGATGTGATGGAATAAAAATATAGTTTCAGGGGAGGAACCTGATAATGTTGTCGATGAAGAAGGGGATGCCTTGGGCATCCCCAAGATTAGACGCTTGAGTCTTCTTAAAATATGCAGGGGTGAACCACCGGGGCATCCCCAAGCTTAGAGCTTTCACTCTCCTTGATCATATCGTATCATCTCCCTCTCTTGATCCTTGAAAACTTCCTCCACACCAAACTCAAAACAACTCATTAGAGGGTTAGTGCACAATCAAAATTTACATGTTCAGAGGTGACATAATCATTCTTAACACTTATGGACATTGCACAAAGCTACTGAAAGTCAATGGAATAGAAAAATCCATCAAGCATATCAAAACAGGCAATGCGAAATAAAAGGCAGAATCTGTCAAAACAGAACAGTTCGTAAAGACGAATTTTATTGAGGCACCAGACTTGGTCAGATGAAAATGCTCAAATTGAATTAAAGTTGCGTACATATCTGAGGATCACTCAAGTAAATTGGCATAATTTTCTGAGTTACCTACAGAGAATTAGGCCCAGATTCGTGACAGCAAAGAAATCTGTTTCCGCGCAGTAATCCAAATCTAGTATGAACCTTACTATCAACGACTTTACTTGGCACAACAATGCACAAAACTATGATAAGGAGAGGTTGCTACAGTAGTAACAACTTCCAAGACTCAAATATAAAATAAAATTACTGTAGTAAAAACATGGGTTGTCTCCCATAAGCGCTTTTCTTTAACGCCTTTAAGCTAGGCGCAGAAAGTGTGTATCAAGTATTATCAAGAGACGAAGTATCAACATCATAATTTGTTCTAATAATAGAATCAAAAGGTAACTTAATTCTATTTCTAGGGAATTGTTCCATACCTTTCTTGAGAGGAAATTGATATTTAATATTACCTTCCTTCATATCAATGATAGCTCCAACAGTTCGAAGAAAAGGTCTTACCAATATAATGGGACAAGATGCATTGCATTCAATATCCAAGACAACAAAAACAACGGGGACAAGGTTATTGTTAATGGTAATGCGAACATCATCAACTCTCCCCAAAGGTTTCTTTGTAGCATTATCAACAAGATTAACATCCAAATAACAATTCTTCAATGGTGGCAAGTCAAGCATATCATAAATTTTCTTAGGCATAAGGGAAATACTTGCACCAAGATCACATAAAGCATTACAATCAAAGTCATTGACCTTCATCTTAATGATGGGCTCCCAACCATCCTCTAGCTTCCTAGGAATAGAAGCTTCACGTTCTAGTTTCTCTTCTCTAGCTTTTATGAGAGCATTTGTAATATGTTTTGTGAAAGCCAAGTTTATAGCACTAGCATTAGGACTCTTAGCAAGTTTTTGTAAGAACTTTATAACTTCAGAGATGTGGCAATCATTAAAATCCAAACCATTATAATCTAAAGCAATGGGATCATCATCCCCAATGTTGGAAAAAATTTCAGCAGTTTTATCACAGGCAATTTCAGCAGTTTTAGCAGTTTCCGGCAGTTTTGCAAGCTTTGCATTAGAAGTGGAAACATTTCCAACACCAATTATTTTACCATTATTAGTAGGAGGTGCAGCAACATGTGGAGCATTAGTATTGCTAGTGGTGGTAATAGTCCAAACTTTAGCTACATTATTCTCTTTAGCAAGTTTTTCATTTTCTTCTCTTTCCCACCTAGCATGCAATTCGGCCATCAATCTTATATTCTCATTAATTCGAACTTGGATGGCATTTGCTGTAGTAACAATCTTATTATCAATATCCTTATTAGGCATAACTTTCGATTTCAAAAGATCAACATCAGAGGCAAGACTATCGACTTTAGAAGCAAGTATATCAATTTTCCCAAGCTTTTCTTCAACAGATTTGTTAAAAGCAGTTTATGTACTAATAAATTCTTTAAGCATAGCTTCAAGTCCAGGGGGTGTGTTCCTATTATTGTTGTAAGAATTCCCATAAGAATTACCATAACCGTTACCATTATTATAAGGATATGGCCTATAGTTATTACTAGAATTGTTCCGATAAGCATTGTTGTTGAAATTATTATTTTTAATGAAGTTTACATCAACATGTTCTTCTTGAGCAACCAATGAAGCTAACGGAACATTATTAGGATCAACATTAGTCCTATCATTCACAAGCATAGACATAATAGCATCAATCTTATCACTCAAGGAAGAGGTTTCTTCGACAAAATTTACCTTCTTACCTTGTGGAGCTCTTTCCGTGTGCCATTCAGAGTAATTAATCATCATATTATCAAGAAGCTTTGTTGCTTCACCAAGAGTGATGGACATAAAGGTACCTCCAGCAGATGAATCCAATAGGTTCCGTGAAGAAAAGTTCAGTCCTGCATAAAAGGTTTGGATGATCATCCAAGTAGTCAAATCCATGGGTTGGGCAATTTTTAACCAAAGATTTCATTCTTTCCCAAGCTTGAGCAACATGCTCATTATCCAATTGTTTAAAATTCATTATGCTACTCCTCAAAGATATAATTTTAGCAGGGGGATAATATCTACCAATAAAAGCATCCTTGCATTTAGTCCATGAATCAATACTATTCTTAGGCAGAGATAGCAACCAATCTTTAGCTCTTCCTCTTAATGAGAAAGGAAACAATTTTAATTTTATAATGTCACCATCTACATCTTTATACTTTTGCATTTCACACAATTCAACAAAATTATTGAGATGGGCAGCAAAGATCATCGTAACTAACACTGTAAAATTGCTCTCGCATAACAAGATTCAAGAAAGCAGTGTTTAATTTCAAAGAATTCTGCTCTAGTAGCAGGTGGAGCAATAGGTGTGCATAAGAAATCATTATTATTTGTGGTTGTGAAGTCACACAACTTAGTATTTTCAGGAGTACCCATTTTAGCAGTAGTAAATAAAGCAAACTAGATAAAGTAAATGCAAGTAACTAATTTTTGTGTGTTTTTGATATAGAGTGCAAGACAACAAATAAAGTAAAACTAACAACTAATTTTTTTGTGTTTTGATATAATGCAGCAAACAAAGTAGTAAATAAAATAAAGCAAGACAAAAACAAAGTAAAGAGATTGGATTGTGGAGACTCCCCTTGCAGCCGTGTCTTGATCTCCTCGCAACGACGCCGTAAATTTAGCTTGATGCGTGTAGTTGACACGTCCGTTGGGAACCCCAAGAGGAAGGTGTGATGCGCACAGCAGCAAGTTTTCCTCGAAAGAAACCAAGGTTTATCGAACCAGGAGGAGTCAAGAAGCACGTCGAAGGTTGATGGCGGCGGGATGTAGTGCGGCGCAACACCGGGATTCCGGCGCCAACGTGGAACCCGCACAACACAACCAAAGTACTTTGCCCCAACGAAACAAAGTGAGGTTGTCAATCTCACCGGCTTGTCAGTAACAAAGGATTAGATGTATAGTGTGGATGATGATTGTTTGCAGAAAACAAGAGAACAAGTATTGCAAAGAGATTGTATTTCGATGTAAAGAATAGGACCGGGGTCCACAGCTCACTAGAGGTGTCTCTCCCATAAGATAAATAGCATGTTGGGTGAACAAATTACAGCTGGGCAATTGACAAATAGAGAGGGCATGACCATGCACATACATGATATGATGAGTATAGTGAGATTTAATTGGGCATTACGACAAAGTACATAGACCGCTATCCAAGCATGCATCTATGCCTAAAAAGTCCACCTTCAAAGTTATCATCCGAACCCCTTCCAAGCATTAAGTTGCAAACAATAGATAATTGCATTAAGTATGGTGCGTAATGTAATCAATAACTACATCCTCTGACATAGCATCAATGTTTTATCCCTAGTGGCAACAAGACATCCACAACCTTAGAACTTTCTATCACTCGTCCTGCATTTAATGGAGGCATGAACCCACTATCGAGCATAAATACTCCCTCTTGGAGTTAAGAGTAAAAACTTGGCCAGAGCCTCTACTAATAACGGAGAGCATGCAAGATCATAAACAACACATAGGTAATAGATTGATAATCAACATAACATAGTATTCTCTATCCATCGGATCCCAACAAACACAACATATAGTATTACAGATAGATGATCTTGATCATGTTAGGCAGCTCACAAGATCCGACAATGAAGCACATAAGGAGAAGACGACCATCTAGCTACTGCTATGGACCCATAGTCCAGGGGTGAACTACTCACTCATCACTCCGGAGGCGACCATGGCGGTGAAGAGTCCTCCCGGGAGATGATTCCCCTCTCCGGCAGGTGCCGGAGGTGATCTCCTCGAATCCCCCGAGATGGGATTGGCGGCGGCGGCGTCTCCGGAAGGTTTTCCGT
>NC_061512.1:162248720-162316893 GCF_022539505.1 Lolium rigidum
TTGTAATCCAAGGGGGCAAGCTGGTGAGGCTGGGGAGTCCTAAGTCCCCACGGCATAGTCCGTAGTACACTTGTCGCCCGAAGGAGCAAGATGGTGAGGCTGGGGAGTCCTAAGTCCCCACGGTATTGCGGTCTATGATGGGTTGCAGCCACCGGCGTAGGAGTGTATGGTAGAGCCCAGCACTGTTGTCGTGGTCGGGGTCCACCTTGAAATCTACAGGAATAATGGGACCGACGTGGACCCAGGGTCGGCGCATGCAACAAAGGGTGGGTGTTCGAGGTAGCGGAGGAACATGATTGGCTAGACCTTATACCGGGCCTCACACCAAAGGAAGTGTGGACGGGTAACGTGCTCGGTTGGCAACAAGGTTAAGATCTCTTATGGGTAAAGCAACACACCTCTGCAGAGTGTAAAGAACCGTGACCTGTCACTCCTCGTTCCGGGATATGGAACTGCGAACGCGGCCGGAAAGGAGCTCCATGAAGTTCTAGTAAACCGGTGAAGGTCGACGGACATAGTTCTTCTAAATAAAAGCAACCTTTTGAAGAAATGGTTATCAAAACTCGCATTGGTATTAGACTTTCTGGTCTAATGCTGTAGCTAGTGCATTAAACACCTCTTTCCTATAAAGAACTTGTTGAGTATGCTCGTACTCATCCCACTCTTAAATCCCCTGCTTAGATATGGAGGCATCGAAGGAGGAACTACAGTACAACTCGAAGGCCGAGGAGTCAACAACTACTTCAAGAGACAGGACCTGTCAGAGGAGTCAGATACCACATCCAACAAGGAGAAAACCTAGTTTAGCCATAGAAGGGAACTAGCTTCCTAAACCTAGTTCCTATTTAGCTAGAATCTATTCATAGACCCTATAGCTAGTCAAATACTCTACAAATAGAGTTCATGATAGGATTAGACTACGAGTCGTTCTTCTGGAGTTTATTTGCAGATTTACCTCATTGTAAAGTAGGAGGCTGTGCTGATCTTATGTAATGGAGTCAATGTTGTAATTCTATAGACATGCCTTGGACCCGCATATGTTTTCGTTGTACCACTCTGAGCGATATAATACTAGTGGAACAGTGTTTCATTGGTGTTATATCAGACTTGCATACTACACCATGCAGTGGTATGCCGGGTCACCACAGTTGGTATCAGAGCAAATGCTTTGACCCTAGGATCGATTAAAACCCTTTAAAGGAGACCTATAGGATTGGTACTGTCTATAGGAAGTTGTCCTAGGTAAACCAAATACTTCTTATGACTTGAGATGGATATTCACTTGAGAATAATCCTGACACACTTGAGTCAACATTTCTTACCTAACTCACCAAGATAAAGTAAAGTTAGCTAGTTAATCCCAAACATATAGTACCCAATTAAGTACTTAAAACAATAGATGAGTAGATCCCAGTTGGTATACAATACATGGTAGTCCAAAGAGAGGATACAACCATAAGGAAGATATCCTATTGGAAGATGTGTACCAACACATGTAATTGGTAAGTAAATTATCCAAACGTGTAAAAAACAACTGATAGTGAGGAATGAATATAAGTTATATGAGGTTCTATAAACCATGATGAGTCAATCATGGGAGGAAAGGAAGAGGGATAGGAATAATATATGATTACTTACATGGTAGAGATAGAAACCATATATGATTCACCTGAGAATCGTTATGTGATGGGCTAGAATATCATAAATACTTAGGAGGAGTTTGATAAGAAGTTAGATGCAAAACAATAGTGCAAGAATTGGGTTCCAAAAACATGGGAAGTGTGCCAAGAACATCATGACCATATGCTTATGGTAGAAACACTTAGAAGTATAGGAACTGTATCCTAATAAATATGTATTCAGAGTAACCATATTAGAACTAGAGGTATCATACAAAATAGTCCTCAATAGCACTTATATATGGAATAACACTTTGTTAGTACTTCCAAAGAAAATTAGGTTAACCACAACTATCCTAGACCAATTTGTTTCAAGTTTATCTCATTGTAAATGTGCAATTAAGGTAAAGGTTGAGACAAATAGTAGAATTCCCTATATTCGTGCTAAGTATCACGATATAAACCTATATTATGTGGTGTTCTATACTACACATCAGAGCCTAATGTTTAGAGATACCTTACTCAACAATCATATTCAGGCTTATGATGATGTGTACTATAAACACAAAGCTGAATCTTCTTGGATTTTATTGGATTTTAATTGTTTGACTAGATCCATGCATGAAGTTTGACTTCGATATGCAAATGCATGTTGCAATATCAAGTTCTTACTTGATGCTATAGATCTAGAGGGTAATGGAAAACGTGTGAGGAAGTGACGATTTCTGAAGATTATGAAGACAAGAAGAAGGTTCATCAGATAAAGGAAACAAAGTTGTGGGAAGCAACCACAATACTCTGAAGGAAGTACCAACCTAAACTTATGCTTTACCTCAACAGAGGAGTACTTTAGTACAGAAGAAGCATGAAGGTGAGAAGTATGATGATTATGGTGAAGCTCAAGCAGATCCCTAGTCATCATGGAAGAGGGAATGCATGGGAGATCACTTCGGATACTATATTCATAGTGTCAGCTAGTGGTTTTCTTGCAAAATAAACCCTGAATGAAGGAAGATGATATATGAAACTATAGCAGATATAAGAAGAACATAGTTGATATCAGAAGACCACAATTGGTATAGTATCAATACTGCGAGATAAAGTAGAAGATGTCTCGTCCAGTTGATCAGAACCTATAATAGAATCCATTTTTAGATATCAAATAGCCACAGCTGGTATAATAACCACAGCTGGTATCAGTTGGTATTACAAATAGTCCACGATTTAGTTAGTTGTAACAAAAGTTTGTGGACAAATAAAAATCTTGTCAGTCAAATAACTAGATCTATAAACATTTAGTCAAAGGATTCACATTGGATGTCCACAATTGAGTGGATACACCACAAAGATTCTTCGCAAAACCTTAGAGGAATATAAATCATAAACTAGACCTAGACCAATATTCTAATCATAAGTCCAATAGTTGGAAGAAAAGGAGTTAAAGACCATAAGAAAACTCTAAGGGGTAGAGTAAAGATTGAGTTGGATATACAATAACTCAATACTTTGAGCATAATAGAAGAAGAAGGTCTGAACTGAGAGGAAGTTCGATCTTATTTTCATAAGATTGTTGAACAATACCTTCAGAAGGAGGTCAGACCAGAAGCCGAGGTTCATACCTCGAGGACGTAAGAAGTGGATTATAACTTGAGAAAGTGAGTAATATTTACTTAGAAGTACGAAAGCTCAAGTAAGCTAAGGATAATGAAGTTGAATGAAAGAAATAACATAGATCAAATATAGCTCAAAAAGGCCAAAGACAGAAGAAGATTGAACATACCAATACCAAAGACTAATAGAATGATTCCTTTCATGGAACCTAAATAATCAAAATAGTTTTAGGTATCACCTATAAACCATGATTGGATGGACTAAATTAGTCTAATCCATTCTTAGGAAAATAAACCATCACGACCAATTCCATAGTTAGTACCTTATTAAGTACCATTACTGCAATTTTGGTAGTAAGGGAAAGACAAAGACCTATTTTATCAAATAGGAGAATGTTACCCAATTAGTCCTCAAATAAGACTGTCGAGGACAAGAAGAAGTCCCAATCATTGAATATTCAATGAGAAAGGAAACAAGCTTATAATATTGGAGGAAATCATGGAAGTAAAGGATGTAATAGTTGTTTGAGGTCAAACACTAATGGATTCCAGGAAGAATCTGGACAAGGGATATATTCAATTATATCCAGTAAGATCACCACGGAGTTCGAGAAAAGAAGTAGTCTGCACAAGTCAGATCCACACTCCGAAACGTAAGAGAGTTCAAACTTCGAGGACGAAGTTTAGTTTAAGGGGTAGAGACTGTAATATCCCAGGTAATGGGGTTACAAAAATAGAGGAAACGAGATGTGTGCATTGCATTCATGCATAGAAAATCTGGGGAATTTTCGCGCTTTAAAGTAAAACAGATCACGATAGCGAAGTTTCACTTGACCTTGGTGGAATTGAAGTAGCTCATCAAGTCAAGCGCTATAAACCTCAATGTGACTTTGCTAAAACCTTGTTTTGGGTAGAGATAATTTGATCTAAGGGGTTAGATCAAATGGAACTAATAATCAACACAACAACATTTCACTCAAGTATCAATTACTTGATCTTATAAAATATTATATTATGGTAAACCTTGTCATAGTATATGAACACCAATTCAATTGCAAATCAAGTAACAATATAATGGAGAACTATTCTAGACTTATCTTTCCCATGTCTTAAACTAATCCTTGATTCTACCATGAACCCCATGGTATTCATTTTACTTCATTCATGGAATCATGACAAGGAGATCAACCCTAGAAATATTTATCCTTCTCTATTCCATGTTATTATACATCAAACCTAGATAGGTGAGAGTTCTATATTAATAATTAAAGAATCAATAACAAACCTTGAGTTAAACCTTGGATATACATCCAAGTATTCGAGATCATCATCTCTAAGAGAAACCCTAGGATATCATCCAAGACCATTCCTAGAGAGATAAACCAACTTAGTTAGACAATTGAATCTTTAGCTTAGCTACCTACATAAATATTAGGAGTACACCATAAACCCTAGAATAACTGTTCTTAAATGGGAAAGCTTAATCTATGGTGTTATACTAAAGCTAGTTGAGGCAACACCTGAATTTAAGGAAGAGAACTATCCATATACCAGATGACCATATCATCATTGTTTGAATAGAACCCTAGCAGAATATCTCAGGCATTCTCTTGGGATATAAGCTAATAAGGCAACCATAGTAGTCCCATACAAGAATGTAAATTATAAGTATTATACCCTAGATGATCAAGACCATGCTTGATCTTGGGAGTGAGAAACCAAATTCATCAGAGATACCTTAGGAAGTCCAACCTTGATCATTATAAATTGTGTAATGATCATAAACCCTAGAGAACCCGAGGTTAAGATATTAAGAACAAGATGATCAAATATAAAATATGATCATGCTTTGGAGAGATGTGAGGATAAGTTAAACCCTAATAGGATAAGAAGATATCATTAGCCACATGAAATTATAGGGAGATCAATAATAAACAACCCTAGGCTTAGATCTCCAACCTTAACTTGTGAACCACTTGGTGATCACAGGTATAACTCTACCACATCTATATTCCATTCATTCCTCAACTAAGGACATAAGAAAATCTTGGAGTTAAACTCTATACTTTTTATGATGAGAAACAATTCATCATTAGAACCAAAGTTAACTATAAAAAGAACCATATCTACTTTAGTTACTTAATAATGGATTTAGGATAACAATAGTGGAATCAAATAGAACCAATTCTCAGATCTTTAGTAACTAAAGGAGAACATGAAATGTTAGGTAAGTAACCACCTTATCATGGTTAGGGGAGATTAAAACCTAGCCAATGCCCTATGGTGACATCCCATAGCTACAACCTAGAATTATATCTCAACCTAGATTGTATGTCACATGGGTGATCACAAATGAAACCTAAACCACAATTAAGATTCAACCCATGTGTCATCAGGTAAATAGCAATTGAAACCTAGATTTTCACATCCAACAAGTCTTATGCTTCAATTCCTGAACATAAGAAAAACCTTGTGCTACATTTCATAATTAAAACCATGTGTGGTGAATAACCACTCATACCAACCACTAATCTATATAATTAAGACCCAACCTTGAGGAGAGTAATATCTACTCTAGATAATTCAAAATGTTAATAGACCATAACACAAATGCTAATGAATATGAGTTATAATAATACCCACAAGGCCTGAACAAATAGATGCTCACATAAAATATTATGCAAGTAATCAAATTATCAAATAAAAGGACAAGCCCTAATGAATCTTTCTAAAACACTTGGAGTATAAACTATCAACTCAAATAATTCAATATAGATTTGATTCACAAGAATAAGGAATCAAATAAGAATATAAACTCATGCCTATTTAACATTTTGAATAAAAATTCTAGGTGTGCAATAGAATCTCATCTAAAATGAAGTGTCCCAAATAGAATTGAGAAAATAGTAGTTAGGAAACTAAATCTTGATTTAAACAAAATAATTGAAATATCTGGAAACCAAATTGAATTCAAAATATGAATTATAAATGAAATGGAAAACAGAAAATAAAAACAGAAAAGAAAAGGGAGAAGAGACTCACCTGGCCGCCACAGCCCACCTCAGCGGTCCAACACACGGCCCAGGTCCGGCCCAAGCCGCAGCCCAAACAAACCACGTACCCCTTCGTGGGGATAAGACTGGAGACGAAGCACTCGTCTTCGTCTTCGCCACCGTCGTCGCACAGGAGAACGACACGGCGATGGCAAGCTCCACGTCCCGGCCGCCAAAGTGGACCCCGCGACCATCGACGATAGCCGGTGATCGTATAAATACGGAAGAACAAACCCTAGCACCCATTTCTTCTTCTTCCTCGTTACTATACCGAAACCCTAGCCGCAGACCTCCGCTCGCCGCCGGCGATAGAGGCATCCCCGTGCTTCGCCATGACCACCAGTAGCACCGCCGTCCTCGACATGTTCATGGTGCAAAAGGAATCGTCCGGGGAGGCATCGTGTACCGCGAATCGACCTCATCTCTGTCGCTGGGTATCGCCGGCAATGGCGGAACTGAGCTCACCTCAGCCCCTAATCCACACCATCGACCCTCAGAAAAGCATCAGGGTAAGATTTCCCGTCGATTGATACTACTATCGCGTCCCAATTCGTTCCGTAGCCTCTTAGCATCGTGTGCCCGTGTCCGCCGCCGTCAGACATCATCGCCGCCGCCGCTCCGGTGACCGTTGAGTAGCGGCGCCGCCACCAAATAGCTCACCCTTGCGTGCTGGATCGAACGAGATTAGTCGCCTGTCCTTTCGCGCCTCGGATCATCGGCGCCGTCGCTCACTGCCGCCGGCCACCGTGTCCATCGCCACGCCAGCGATTTTGACTTGGTCAAAGCTTGCGTGGCAGATGAGGTGGACACGGCCCCACCTGTCTGTGTCCCTGGGTAACACTAGCCCGGGTGTGTTTAGTCATTTTGTTTCAAATTCAAATTCCATTAATTACTGAAACTTTGCATTAATTTATAAAATTCATTATAATTCAGAAAAATACAAATAAGATATCAAAATTCTTAGAAATTCAATCTCTATTCAATAAAAATATAATATGGAATTTTTATTTCTAATAAAAATTCAATTGTTTAATACTTGTTACTTAAGCCTTTTATTTTAATTCTAAATACTTTTAAAATTCAATAATTAGGAAAATTTCATAAAATAAATAAAAACCAGTAAGTAAATAAGAAAAACATTAAAATTAAATTTCTTTTATTATTAACTTATTAAATCCTTATTAGGAGGATTTTAAACCCTAATTAATAATTACCCTAATTATTAATTCATTAAAAATAATATAATGCCAAATTCAATATTATGTTAATTCCAAGTGATTAATAACTTCAACTTTAAAATGAAGTTATTAATTATAGAACCATATGGTAAATAGCAAACCCTAATTCCATATTGAATGGTGTTACAACCTTATCATTTCATGTGACTCCCAAAACCCTAAATTAATTAGGAACCCTAGTTCCATTATTACATGTGAACCTTAATTTGTTTCTAACCTAAAACCAAGGTTAGAACAGGTGATCATGGTACTTTATTTCAAATCATAGAGCCATCATTGGCAACTAAAAGACATACCTATGTCCACATAAAATGTAGAACCCTATCACTAGAAATTTAGTATTCCATGTATGCATATCACTAAACCTAGTTGATCAAGTAGGATCAACCAAGCTTAAACCCTAGTTTCAATTCCCGAAACATCACCCTTACTATCCATGCTTAGCATCACACCAATGTGATGAACCTCAGGAGCAACTATGCCAAAACCTGAGCATTACCTAACCATATTCCACTAAACCCTACTAGTATTGGATATTTATCAACCATCCTATTCAGGAACCAATTAATCCTTACTTAATAGAACCAACAGTAAAACCTAGACCACTTCAACCCTAATTGATATACTTCTTATTATTTAAGAAGTATGTTCTTCAAAAGTTATTCTTTTGAAGAAAATAAGGAAATCATCATCAACCCTGCTTATAAGGACCTATAAACCCTAGCCAACTATCACCAACAAGGTATGCCACCTTGATAGCAACTATTGGTAATTAAGATATTTAGGCTTAATTCAACAATACAAGACTAGTAGCCGATGAATCCAACTAGGTTGTGATCCATCTAATACTTACTCCAGAAATTAACTCGAAACCACAATCAACCATAGAACCCCCTCAATTTAATTATCATACTTGTTCTTTATCAAAGAACATGTTCCTCAAAAGTTATTCTTTTAAAGTATATGATAATTAATCATCAACCATGCCATATAGTACTAAAACTGACCACTGTTCTTTACTTGTTAACATTATGCCCATTATCATTCTTTGTGTGCTCAATTGATTACTGTGCTTTATTATATACCTGTTCATGATACCAAGTAATCACACCTGAATAAAAACTTTATATGTGAATCATTCTAAAAGTGCAACACACCCTAAACCAATCATTACAACTCACCGATCCTAAATCATCGGGGTTAGGTCACGCTAGAGCGATTGCATCTCATACTTATGCATTACTCGCATCCTTGCCAATCTTTTAAACATCGTCCCTACCGGACGATGATGCTATTTCAGAATTTGGAGTTAATGCGTATCGAAGACCTTGCCTGCATAATCTTGCAGTCAAGAAAGGCAAGTTCATCACTTGCTCATGTCATTTGAGTATTTCTATCAAATTACTTGCAAAGTATTATGGTTAACACTATTGCATAAAAATCAAAACCACTACTTTCATAACTATGAATATGACTATGTGGTGGGCAATGGAACCATGGATTGTGTTGATATGGTGGAGGTTCCATTGCACGGGTTTATATCCATCTAGGATTAAACAACAAATGTCGCCAGTGATTCTTGTGCCGTAATACCCGTGTTAACCATAAGATCCGGAGTGGGACGGAGTAGTCAAAAGTGTTTCCACCTCTCGTTCATCAACGGATGCGCTTTACCGTAGTACACTTGTAATCCAAGGGGGCAAGCTGGTGAGGCTGGGGAGTCCTAAGTCCCCACGGCATAGTCCGTAGTACACTTGTCGCCCGAAGGAGCAAGATGGTGAGGCTGGGGAGTCCTAAGTCCCCACGGTATTGCGGTCTATGATGGGTTGCGGCCCACCGGCGTAGGAGTGTATGGTAGAGCCCAGCGACCGTTGTCGTGGTCGGGGTCCACCTTGAAATCTACGGGAATAATGGGACCGACGTGGACCCGGGGTCGGCGCATGCAACAAAGGGTGGGTGTTCGAGGTAGCGGAGGAACATGATTGGCTAGACCTTATACCGGGCCTCACACCAAAGGAAGTGTGGACGGGTAACGTGCTCGGTTGGCAACAAGGTTAAGATCTCTTATGGGTAAAGCAACACACCTCTCGCGAGTGTAAAGAACCGTGACCTGTCACTCCCTGTTCCGGGATATGGAACTGCGAACGCGGCCGGAAAGGAGCTCCATGAAGTTCTAGTAAACCGGTGAAGGCTGACGGACATAGTTCTTCTAAATAAAAGCAACCTTTTGAAGAAATGGTTATCAAAACATGCATTGGTATTAGACTTTCTGGTCTAATGCTGTAGCTAGTGCATTAAACACCTCTTTCCTATAATGAACTTGTTGAGTACGCTCGTACTCATCCCACTCTTAAATCCCCTGCTTAGATATGGAGGCATCGAAGGAGGATCTACAGTACAACTCGAAGGCCGAGGAGTCAACAACTACTTCAAGAGACAGGACCTGTCAGAGGAGTCAGATACCACATCCAACAAGGAGAAAACCTAGTTTAGCCATAGAAGGGAACTAGCTTCCTAAACCTAGTTCCTATTTAGCTAGAATCTATTCATAGACCCTATAGCTAGTCAAATACTCTACAAATAGAGTTCATGATAGGATTAGACTACGAGTCGTTCTTCTGGAGTTTATTTGCAGATTTACCTCATTGTAAAGTAGGAGGCTGTGCTGATCTTATGTAATGGAGTCAATGTTGTAATTCTATAGACATGCCTTGGACCCGCATATGTTTCTGTTGTACCACTCTGAGCGATATAATACTAGTGGAACAGTTGTTTCATTGGTGTTATATCGGACTTGCATACTACACCATGCGAGTGGTATGCCGGGTCACCACAGCTTGGTATCGGAGCAAATGCTTTGACCCTAGGATCGATTAAAACCCTTTAAAGGAGACCTATAGGATTGGTACTTGTCTATAGGAAGTTGTCCTAGGTAAACCAAATACTTCTTATGACTTGAGATGGATATTCACTTGAGAATAATCCCGACACACTTGAGTCAACATTTCTTACCTAACTCACCAAGATAAAGTAAAGTTAGCTAGTTAATCCCAAACATATAGTACCCAATTAAGTACTTAAAACAATAGATGAGTAGATCCCAGTTGGTATACAATACATGGTAGTCCAAAGAGAGGATACAACCATAAGGAAGATATCCTATTGGAAGATGTGTACCAACACATGTAATTGGTAAGTAAATTATCCAAACGTGTAAAAAACAACTGATAGTGAGGAATGAATATAAGTTATATGAGGTTCTATAAACCATGATGAGTCAATCATGGGAGGAAAGGAAGAGGGATAGGAATAATATATGATTACTTACATGGTAGAGATAGAAACCATATATGATTCACCTGAGAATCGTTATGTGATGGGCTAGAATATCATAAATACTTAGGAGGAGTTTGATAAGAAGTTAGATGCAAAACAATAGTGCAAGAATTGGGTTCCAAAAACATGGGAAGTGTGCCAAGCACATCATGACCATATGCTTATGGTAGAAACACTTAGAAGTATAGGAACTGTATCCTAATAAATATGTATTCAGAGTAACCATATTAGAACTAGAGGTATCATACAAAATAGTCCTCAATAGCACTTATATATGGAATAACACTTTGTTAGTACTTCCAAAGAAAATTAGGTTAACCACAACTATCCTAGACCAATTTGTTTCAAGTTTATCTCATTGTAAATGTGCAATTAAGGTAAAGGTTGAGACAAATAGTAGAATTCCCTATATTCGTGCTAAGTATCACGATATAAACCTATATTATGTGGTGTTCTATACTACACATCAGAGCCTAATGTTTAGAGATACCTTACTCAACAATCATATTCGAGGCTTATGATGATGTGTACTATAAACACAAAGCTGAATCTTCTTGGATTTTATTGGATTTTAATTGTTTGACTAGATCCATGCATGAAGTTTGACTTCGATATGCAAATGCATGTTGCAATATCAAGTTCTTACTTGATGCTATAGATCTAGAGGGTAATGGAAAACGTGTGAGGAAGTGACGATTTCCGAAGATTATGAAGACAAGAAGAAGGTTCATCGGATAAAGGAAACAAAGTTGTGGGAAGCAACCACAATACTCGAAGGAAGTACCAACCTAAACTTATGCTTTACCTCAACAGAGGAGTACTTTAGTACGGAAGAAGCATGAAGGTGAGAAGTATGATGATTATGGTGAAGCTCAAGCAGATCCCTAGTCATCATGGAAGAGGGAATGCATGGGAGATCACTTCGGATACTATATTCATAGTGTCGGCTAGTGGTTTTCTTGCAAAATAAACCCCGAATGAAGGAAGATGATATATGAAACTATAGCAGATATAAGAAGAACATAGTTGATATCGGAAGACCACAATTGGTATAGTATCAATACTGCGAGATAAAGTAGAAGATGTCTCGTCCAGTTGATCAGAACCTATAATAGAATCCATTTTTAGATATCAAATAGCCACAGTTGGTATAATAACCACAGCTGGTATCAGTTGGTATTACAAATAGTCCACGATTTAGTTAGTTGTAACAAAAGTTTGTGGACAAATAAAAATCTTGTCAGTCAAATAACTAGATCTATAAACATCTAGTCAAAGGATTCACATTGGATGTCCACAATTGAGTGGATACACCACAAAGATTCTTCGCAAAACCTTAGAGGAATATAAATCATAAACTAGACCTAGACCAATATTCTAATCATAAGTCCAATAGTTGGAAGAAAAGGAGTTAAAGACCATAAGAAAACTCTAAGGGGTAGAGTAAAGATTGAGTTGGATATACAATAACTCAATACTTTGAGCATAATAGAAGAAGAAGGTCCGAACCGAGAGGAAGTTCGATCTTATTTTCATAAGATTGTTGAACAATACCTTCAGAAGGAGGTCAGACCAGAAGCCGAGGTTCATACCTCGAGGACGTAAGAAGTGGATTATAACTTGAGAAAGTGAGTAATATTTACTTAGAAGTACGAAAGCTCAAGTAAGCTAAGGATAATGAAGTTGAATGAAAGAAATAACATAGATCAAATATAGCTCAAAAAGGCCAAAGACAGAAGAAGATTGAACATACCAATACCAAAGACTAATAGAATGATTCCTTTCATGGAACCTAAATAATCAAAATAGTTTTAGGTATCACCTATAAACCATGATTGGATGGACTAAATTAGTCTAATCCATTCTTAGGAAAATAAACCATCACGACCAATTCCATAGTTAGTACCTTATTAAGTACCATTACTGCAATTTTGGTAGTAAGGGAAAGACAAAGACCTATTTTATCAAATAGGAGAATGTTACCCAATTAGTCCTCAAATAAGACTGTCAGGACAAGAAGAAGTCCCAATCATTGAATATTCAATGAGAAAGGAAACAAGCTTATAATATTGGAGGAAATCATGGAAGTAAAGGATGTAATAGTTGTTTGAGGTCAAACACTAATGGATTCCAGGAAGAATCTGGACAAGGGATATATTCAATTATATCCAGTAAGATCACCACGGAGTTCGAGAAAAGAAGTAGTCTGCACAAGTCAGATCCACACTCCGAAACGTAAGAGAGTTCAAACTTCGAGGACGAAGTTTAGTTTAAGGGGTAGAGACCGTAATATCCCAGGTAATGGGGTTACAAAAATAGAGGAAACGAGATGTGTGCATTGCATTCATGCATAGAAAATCTGGGGAATTTTCGCGCTTTAAAGTAAAACAGATCACGATGAGTCGAAGTTTCACTTGACCTTGGTGGAATTGAAGTAGCTCATCAAGTCAAGCGCTATAAACCTCAATGTGACTTTGCTAAAACCTTGTTTTGGGTAGAGATAATTTGATCTAAGGGGTTAGATCAAATGGAACTAATAATCAACACAACAACATTTCACTCAAGTATCAATTACTTGATCTTATAAAATATTATATTATGGTAAACCTTGTCATAGTATATGAACACCAATTCAATTGCAAATCAAGTAACAATATAATGGAGAACTATTCTAGACTTATCTTTCCCATGTCTTAAACTAATCCTTGATTCTACCATGAACCCCATGGTATTCATTTTACTTCATTCATGGAATCATGACAAGGAGATCAACCCTAGAAATATTTATCCTTCTCTATTCCATGTTATTATACATCAAACCTAGATAGGTGAGAGTTCTATATTAATAATTAAAGAAGCAATAACAAACCTTGAGTTAAACCTTGGATATACATCCAAGTATTCAGATCATCATCTCTAAGAGAAACCCTAGGATATCATCCAAGACCATTCCTAGAGAGATAAACCAACTTAGTTAGACAATTGAATCTTTAGCTTAGCTACCTACATAAATATTAGGAGTACACCATAAACCCTAGAATAACTGTTCTTAAATGGGAAAGCTTAATCTATGGTGTTATACTAAAGCTAGTTGAGGCAACACCTGAATTTAAGGAAGAGAACTATCCATATACCGGATGACCATATCATCATTGTTTGAATAGAACCCTAGCAGAATATCTCAGGCATTCTCTTGGGATATAAGCTAATAAGGCAACCATAGTAGTCCCATACAAGAATGTAAATTATAAGTATTATACCCTAGATGATCAAGACCATGCTTGATCTTGGGAGTGAGAAACCAAATTCATCAGAGATACCTTAGGAAGTCCAACCTTGATCATTATAAATTGTGTAATGATCATAAACCCTAGAGAACCTGAGGTTAAGATATTAAGAACAAGATGATCAAATATAAAATATGATCATGCTTTGGAGAGATGTGAGGATAAGTTAAACCCTAATAGGATAAGAAGATATCATTAGCCACATGAAATTATAGGGAGATCAATAATAAACAACCCTAGGCTTAGATCTCCAACCTTAACTTGTGAACCACTTGGTGATCACAGGTATAACTCTACCACATCTATATTCCATTCATTCCTCAACTAAGGACATAAGAAAATCTTGGAGTTAAACTCTATACTTTTTATGATGAGAAACAATTCATCATTAGAACCAAAGTTAACTATAAAAAGAACCATATCTACTTTAGTTACTTAATAATGGATTTAGGATAACAATAGTGGAATCAAATAGAACCAATTCTCGGATCTTTAGTAACTAAAGGAGAACATGAAATGTTAGGTAAGTAACCACCTTATCATGGTTAGGGGAGATTAAAACCTAGCCAATGCCCTATGGTGACATCCCATAGCTACAACCTAGAATTATATCTCAACCTAGATTGTATGTCACATGGGTGATCACAAATGAAACCTAAACCACAATTAAGATTCAACCCATGTGTCATCGGGTAAATAGCAATTGAAACCTAGATTTTCACATCCAACAAGTCTTATGCTTCAATTCCTGAACATAAGAAAAACCTTGTGCTACATTTCATAATTAAAACCATGTGTGGTGAATAACCACTCATACCAACCACTAATCTATATAATTAAGACCCAACCTTGAGGAGAGTAATATCTACTCTAGATAATTCAAAATGTTAATAGACCATAACACAAATGCTAATGAATATGAGTTATAATAATACCCACAAGGCCTGAACAAATAGATGCTCACATAAAATATTATGCAAGTAATCAAATTATCAAATAAAAGGACAAGCCCTAATGAATCTTTCTAAAACACTTGGAGTATAAATTATCAACTCAAATAATTCAATATAGATTTGATTCACAAGAATAAGGAATCAAATAAGAATATAAACTCATGCCTATTTAACATTTTGAATAAAAATTCTAGGTGTGCAATAGAATCTCATCTAAAATGAAGTGTCCCAAATAGAATTGAGAAAATAGTAGTTAGGAAACTAAATCTTGATTTAAACAAAATAATTGAAATATCTGGAAACCAAATTGAATTCAAAATATGAATTATAAATGAAATGGAAAACAGAAAAGAAAAGGGAGAAGAGACTCACCTGGCCGCCACAGCCCACCTCAGCGGTCCAACACACGGCCCAGGTCCGGCCCAAGCCGCAGCCCAAACAAACCACGTACCCCTTCGTGGGGATAAGACTGGAGACGAAGCACTCGTCTTCGTCTTCGCCACCGTCGTCGCACAGGAGAACGACACGGCGATGGCAAGCTCCACGTCCCGGCCGCCAAAGTGGACCCCGCGACCATCGACGATAGCCGGTGATCGTATAAATACGGAAGAACAAACCCTAGCACCCATTTCTTCTTCTTCCTCGTTACTATACCGAAACCCTAGCCGCAGACCTCCGCTCGCCGCCGGCGATAGAGGCATCCCCGTGCTTCGCCATGACCACCAGTAGCACCGCCGTCCTCGACATGTTCATGGTGCAAAAGGAATCGTCCGGGGAGGCATCGTGTACCGCGAATCGACCTCATCTCTGTCGCTGGGTATCGCCGGCAATGGCGGAACTGAGCTCACCTCAGCCCCTAATCCACACCATCGACCCTCAGAAAAGCATCAGGGTAAGATTTCCCGTCGATTGATACTACTATCGCGTCCCAATTCGTTCCGTAGCCTCTTAGCATCGTGTGCCCGTGTCCGCCGCCGTCAGACATCATCGCCGCCGCCGCTCCGGTGACCGTTGAGTAGCGGCGCCGCCACCAAATAGCTCACCCTTGCGTGCTGGATCGAACGAGATTAGTCGCCTGTCCTTTCGCGCCTCGGATCATCGGCGCCGTCGCTCATCTGCCGCCGGCCACCGTGTCCATCGCCACGCCGGCGATTTTGACTTGGTCAAAGCTTGCGTGGCGGATGAGGTGGACACGGCCCCACCTGTCTGTGTCCCTGGGTAACACTAGCCCGGGTGTGTTTAGTCATTTTGTTTCAAATTCAAATTCCATTAATTACTGAAACTTTGCATTAATTTATAAAATTCATTATAATTCAGAAAAATACAAATAAGATATCAAAATTCTTAGAAATTCAATCTCTATTCAATAAAAATATAATATGGAATTTTTATTTCTAATAAAAATTCAATTGTTTAATACTTGTTACTTAAGCCTTTTATTTTAATTCTAAATACTTTTAAAATTCAATAATTAGGAAAATTTCATAAAATAAATAAAAACCAGTAAGTAAATAAGAAAAACATTAAAATTAAATTTCTTTTATTATTAACTTATTAAATCCTTATTAGGAGGATTTTAAACCCTAATTAATAATTACCCTAATTATTAATTCATTAAAAATAATATAATGCCAAATTCAATATTATGTTAATTCCAAGTGATTAATAACTTCAACTTTAAAATGAAGTTATTAATTATAGAACCATATGGTAAATAGCAAACCCTAATTCCATATTGAATGGTGTTACAACCTTATCATTTCATGTGACTCCCAAAACCCTAAATTAATTAGGAACCCTAGTTCCATTATTACATGTGAACCTTAATTTGTTTCTAACCTAAAACCAAGGTTAGAACAGGTGATCATGGTACTTTATTTCAAATCATAGAGCCATCATTGGCAACTAAAAGACATACCTATGTCCACATAAAATGTAGAACCCTATCACTAGAAATTTAGTATTCCATGTATGCATATCACTAAACCTAGTTGATCAAGTAGGATCAACCAAGCTTAAACCCTAGTTTCAATTCCCAGAAACATCACCCTTACTATCCATGCTTAGCATCACACCAATGTGATGAACCTCAGGAGCAACTATGCCAAAACCTGAACATTACCTAACCATATTCCACTAAACCCTACTAGTATTGGATATTTATCAACCATCCTATTCAGGAACCAATTAATCCTTACTTAATAGAACCAACAGTAAAACCTAGACCACTTCAACCCTAATTGATATACTTCTTATTATTTAAGAAGTATGTTCTTCAAAAGTTATTCTTTTGAAGAAAATAAGGAAATCATCATCAACCCTGCTTATAAGGACCTATAAACCCTAGCCAACTATCACCAACAAGGTATGCCACCTTGATAGCAACTATTGGTAATTAAGATATTTAGGCTTAATTCAACAATACAAGACTAGTAGCTGATGAATCCAACTAGGTTGTGATCCATCTAATACTTACTCCAGAAATTAACTCGAAACCACAATCAACCATAGAACCCCCTCAATTTAATTATCATACTTGTTCTTTATCAAAGAACATGTTCCTCAAAAGTTATTCTTTTAAAGTATATGATAATTAATCATCAACCATGCCATATAGTACTAAAACTGACCACTTGTTCTTTACTTGTTAACATTATGCCCATTATCATTCTTTGTGTGCTCAATTGATTACTCGTGCTTTATTATATACCTGTTCATGATACCAAGTAATCACACTCGAATAAAAACTTTATATGTGAATCATTCTAAAAGTGCAACACACCCTAAACCAATCATTACAAATCACCGATCCTAAATCATCGGGGTTAGGTCACGCTAGAGCGATTGCATCTCATACTTATGCATTATCGCATCCTTGCCAATCTTTTAAACATCGTCCTTACCGGACGATGATGCTATTTCAGAATTTGGAGTTAATGCGTATCGAAGACCTTGCCCGCATAATCTTGCAGGTCAAGAAAGGCAAGTTCATCACTTGCTCATGTCATTTGAGTATTTCTATCAAATTACTTGCAAAGTATTATGGTTAACACTATTGCATAAAAATCAAAACCACTACTTTCATAACTATGAATATGACTATGTGGTGGGCAATGGAACCATGGATTGTGTTGATATGGTGGAGGTTCCATTGCACGGGTTTATATCCATCTAGGATTAAACAACAAATGTCGCCGATGATTCTTGTGCCGTAATACCCGTGTTAACCATAAGATCCGGAGTGGGACGGAGTAGTCAAAAGTGTTTCCACCTCTCGTTCATCAACGGATGCGCTTTACCGTAGTACACTTGTAATCCAAGGGGGCAAGCTGGTGAGGCCGGGGAGTCCTAAGTCCCCACGGCATAGTCCGTAGTACACTTGTCGCCCGAAGGAGCAAGATGGTGAGGCCGGGGAGTCCTAAGTCCCCACGGTATTGCGGTCTATGATGGGTTGCAGCCACCGGCGTAGGAGTGTATGGTAGAGCCCAAGCACTCGTTGTCGTGGTCGGGGTCCACCTTGAAATCTACAGGAATAATGGGACCGACGTGGACCCGTGGTCGGCGCATGCAACAAAGGGTGGGTGTTCGAGGTAGCGGAGGAACATGATTGGCTAGACCTTATACCGGGCCTCACACCAAAGGAAGTGTGGACGGGTAACGTGCTCGGTTGGCAACAAGGTTAAGATCTCTTATGGGTAAATCAAAACACCTCTGCAGAGTGTAAAGAACCGTGACCTGTCACTCCCTGTTCCGGGATATGGAACTGCGAACGCGGCCGGAAAGAAGCTCCATGAAGTTCTAGTAAACCGGTGAAGGCTGACGGACATAGTTCTTCTAAATAAAAGCAACCTTTTGAAGAAATGGTTATCAAAACCTGCATTGGTATTAGACTTTCCGGTCTAATGCCGTAGCTAGTGCATTAAACACCTCTTTCCTATAATGAACTTGTTGAGTACGCTCGTACTCATCCCACTCTTAAATCCCCTGCTTAGATATGGAGGCATCGAAGGAGGATCTACGAGTACAACTCGAAGGCCGAGGAGTCAACAACTACTTCAAGAGACAGGACTCCGTCGGAGGAGTCGAATACCACATCCAACAAGGAGAAAACCTAGTTTAGCCATAGAAGGGAACTAGCTTCCTAAACCTAGTTCCTATTTAGCTAGAATCTATTCATAGACCCTATAGCTAGTCAAATACTCTACAAATAGAGTTCATGATAGGATTAGACTACGAGTCGTTCTTCCGGAGTTTATTTGCAGATTTACCTCATTGTAAAGTAGGAGGCTGTGCTGATCTTATGTAATGGAGTCAATGTTGTAATTCTATAGACATGCCTTGGACCCGCATATGTTTCTGTTGTACCACTCTGAGCGATATAATACTAGTGGAACAGTGTTTCATTGGTGTTATATCAGACTTGCATACTACACCATGCAGTGGTATGCCGGGTCACCACAGTCCGCGAGCCAGTCTTCCGGCTTAGTTGTGCCATCATATGTTTTCGTGTCACGGGGCAGCTGGAAGTTGCGAACTGGTGGTTGCTCTTTCATGATCCTTGGGCCAAAACACTTGGGACCCGGAGGACCCTCTGCCTCTATCATTTCAGACAGGTACACTCTGTCCAGACGGTGCCTCGCATCCCGTTCTGGCAGGTGTCTTTCTCCCACGCGCTCTCCCAAAGGGTTCCGGTAAGCGGTGAGTCTTGTCGAGTCAGCTTCATCGTAACGTTCCGGTACCGCGGCCCTCACCTGCCGGTACCTTGGTGGAGGCATCTCCTCATCATCATACGCTGCACTTGCAGCTGGATAGTTTTGCCCGGTTTCATATCTACCGGCATGATTGTTTCCGGCATAGCCTCCTTTGGCGTAGCCTCGATCTGCCCCTTGGCTTTTTCTACCGGCATCGTGTTGCCCGGCTTGTTGTTTTCCGGCAAGGACTGGATCGTACACAGTCATCTGTTGTGCGTTCATTTCTTTTTCTCTCCTTCTGTCCGGATGGGGGGACGAGGCCTGCCCATGGGACTTGCTTCCGGCATTCTTTGTTGAACGCGCGGATTTTGAGGCCGCAGCCTTGTTCAGCTTAGCCAGCTGCTCAGCATTCTGCTCGCTCGATAGTTTCCAGCAGCTCTCTAACACGCTCTTGCTTGTTTTGCCAAAGCATCTCCGGAAAGCGATTCACACAGCTCTACCTGCAGCCTTAGCAGCTTTAATGGTTTTATCCGGACTCATCGTACTTAGGTTTCTCTACGATGCTAACGGATGCGAGAGGCACTCTTGCCGGTAAGAACTTCCTTACGCAAATCCCGATCTAGATTGCGAGCTTTAAGCCGGTTCTCCGGTATCCTAGCAGCATGAGCGCTAACGGAAGCAAAGCCATGGGCAGCGTTGTACTCACGTAGGGTTAGGTTCAGCTCGCGCTGCGCCCGGACGATGTCGGCGCCGTTCGCGAGCAGCCTCGGCGTTGTGCCTCCGGCTCCGCCCGAGCCGCTGCCGGGTCGATGTTACGCGCGATGGGCGTTGCCGGCACGTTCATCGCCGCTTGGAGTGGTGTTGCCGGTGGTGCGGAAGATGCTCCCGCAGCGCCAGCGTCGCGCTCCAGCGGTGGCTTGGCCGCACGGGTCGAAGCCGCACGACCAGCACCTTCATCCGCAGCCTCCTTGCCTGCACCAACCACGCCGGTCATCATTACCTCGACGCTGCCGGCGGCGTGGCCAGCACAGAGCCACCTTGGCGGGTCCGGTGCCACCAGCACCGGCGAGAGGCGCTGGCGCACGGGGACGGTGCCGAAGTAGACGCGGTGGCTGCCGAACTCGATGATGCGGCCGTTCTTGGGGAAGATGCCACCGTTGGCGAAGCAGCCCGCGTTGTCGTTGATGAAGTCGATGGAGTAGAAGCGGCCGGACGAGCGCGGACACCGTCCGCTCGCCGACGACCTCGAGGATGCCCGCCCGAATATGAACTCCGGCAAGCGCCACTTCATGCCCCACGGTGGGCGCCAACCGTCGTCGTGGTGAACGGACGGATGCCATAGGATGGCTTAAGTTGGGGCCGAATGGACGCTAGAGGATTCGGGGAGGGTTTGTGATTAGATGGGATGAACTTCCGGATGGTTTCCTCAAGAACTTAGCCAAGGCTAGAGGTTGAAGAAGAAAGACATAAGGAAGAACTCGCTCTAGATCATCTTCTTTATTGATCTCCACAGGTTACAAGTTTCTCAATACATGTGTTCGTCTCTCCTCATCGCTCCCGAGTACGGGTGTGCCCCCTCTCCTTATATAGGGGAGAGGGTGGCTTACAGGGCAAGAAACCCTAATGGCATCTTTGACAAGACAAACTACTTTACAAAGCTACTTTAATCATAGATGACAGTATTCTGGGAAAATAGGGCCTTCTGTCAAAATCCCGAGGTTTTTCCTGAAAGTTGGATTTCTGCACAAAAACGAGAACCAGAACAGTTCTGCTGAAAACAGCGTTAGTCCGTGTTAGTTGCATCCAAAATACACAAATTAGAGGCAAAACAATAGCAAAAGTGTTCGGAAAGTAGATACGTTTTGGACGTATCAACTCCCCCAAGCTTAGCTTATTGCTTGTCCTCAAGCAATTCAGTTAACAACTGAGCGATAAAAGAACTTTCACGAACACATTTGTTCATATGATGTATATATTCTCATGATATGGCTAATACTTAAGCAGTTCGTAATAAGATACATGCAAATAAAATCATCTAACAGCTATGTCAATCATGAAGAGGTACCAACAATTAATAATAAGCATCATGAATCATGTATATAAGCAGGATTGCAATGTTCATAAAAGAGTATGATAGAGTGGTATCTCGCTTGCCCGTATTTGATCGGCAAAACATAAATGCCCGGGCACCTTTCGAAGTTCATAGAAAGACTAGAAGTAGTGATTGTCAAAGATAAAAGCATCAAAGTTATACCACAATCAATCATATTTTGAGACAAGCATATTATACTAAGAATGACAGTTGTGCTCTCAAGAAAGTGCTCAAAGAAAGGATGGAGACACAACATAAAAGTAAAAGATTGACCCTTCGCAGAGGGAAGCATGGATTAACATGCGCTAGAGCTTTTCATTTGTAAAGCAGGAGTAAAATTATTTTGAGAGGTGTTTGTTGTTGTCAACGAATGGTAATGGGTACACCAACTACCTCGCCAACCGGACTTTCAAGAGCGGCTCCCATGAATTATTTGCATTTTTATGTGGCACTCCTTCCAACCTTTCTTACACAAACCATGGCTAACCGAATCCTCGGGTGCCCGCCAACAATCACATACCATGAAGGAGTGCCTTTCTAGTTTAGTTTTATTATGATGATGACACTCCCCCCAACCTTTGCTTACACAAGCCATGGCTAACCGAATCCTTCGGGTGCCGTCCAACAATCACAAACCATGGAGGAGTATCTATTTAAGTTAATTAATTCGGGACTGGGGATCCCATTGCCAGCTCTTTTTGCAAAATTATTGGATAAGCGGATGTGCCACTAGTCCATATGAGAGTCCGTCAAAAGTAAATGACAAGGTTGAAAGATAAACACCACATACTTCCTCATGAGCTATGAAACATAAACACGAATTGAGAAACATTTTGAAGGTTTTAAAGGTAGCGCATGAGAATTTACTTGGAATCTGTTTTCAGGCAGCACTTCCCCAAATATCATCTCCCTCTCATTAGAAAACCACTCAAAGAGACTAAACAAGTATGTACAAGTATCCAGCAACCATAATATGCAAAGAATGAGTGATGCCGGTATACCTCCCCCCAAGCTTAGGCTTTTGGCCTAAGTGGAGTTCAATCCCATCGAGGGTCTGGGTTCCACGCCGGTGGATCATACATGGAGTAGTCATAATAAGGTACCGATGCAGAAGAAAAACGTGGGGGTTCCTCATACCCAACGTGTTGATGCGAAGAGCTTGCTGCATCTGATGACGAGTCGAGGTGTTCCTCGACCTCATCCGTGTTATCTCTTGCACGATGGCTTCCTCCTTCTATGTATGCATTAACTGCACTTTCCGTGACTGACCAATCCTCCCTGGAATCAAGGTTAAACAGAGAAGGTGCAGGCAATCCTACTAATTTTTCAACTTTCTTAGTCATTGTCCAAGATTTCTTGTAAAATGTTATTCTGTAAGACAGGTTTCTCAAATTAGACGAATCAGAAACAAATTCATGCTTAATCATGGAGACTATGTCAAGTTTCTCTATGGGGAGCTGAATATCAAGACAGTGAGGTTCTACATTATGCATAGCTAATAAGCGAGAGGCGATGAGACCTCCACAAATTCCTCCCTTCTCACGGTTAGTAGAAAGTCTATTGGCTATCAAAGCTCCCAAGTTATAAGTCCTATTACCTTGTAATGCAGCAGCTAGAAAGGCTAGATCCTGGATAGTTACTTTACTTCCATTCTTTCTTGCTAGAACGCACTTGGTAATGAAATAAGAAAAGTAACGAATAGCTGGGAAATGAATGCTACTGATTTTACCACCATCCTCTGAGAAGCTTCTTCCATGACAAATCATCTTGAAGAGGTCCAAGAACTCTTGCGGCGATCCCTTTATCTTCTCGCATGATCCCCATTGCGGCACTCTGATTGCTGCACAAAAATCATTGAATGGCAAGTTGACAGTTTTATTATAAATTTTGTACCGAACCATGGGGTTAGATCGTGACCAATTGAATTTAAAATCATGCACTACTGACATAGTCAGTTTTGCATATTGGCATGGTTCACCATCAACAAAATCATCCAATCCTGCACGAGAGATTAGTCTTTGAACATCTTGTAAAATTCCCGCACTTCTCATAAAATCCACGCATGGGTAATAAGCGGGGTATACTCCTTCTTATCGGTGAACTCTCATGACCTGTTGCACCTCTAATTCTTGTTGGTTAAGTTGGTGCCTACTCCCTTCCATTTTCTGAAATTTTTCAACAAACAATATAAAATTTGATTTGGTGACATATAATTGAGGGAAACTACCATAGGAACTTGCTAGAGTACTAATCATGCATCAAAACTAATTTCTACCACTTAGAACAAGCATGCAAGCTCACTAAACATGTTACCTACAGCAGCAAAATATGCAAGATATACTCCACCAAACAAAATTCTATTTGGATAATCGAAGGAGTCACATATCAAAGAGCAAATGTGCCAAATTTCAGACAGAAATCTGGGCTGAGCAAAGAGATCGAGAAATCCTGAGCTCTTGAGCAAGAACGCGAGTGAGAGAAAGCTGGTTCGAGTTTTTTCGGGAGAGAGAAGATGCTGGGAGAAAAATATGCCAAAGTGGGTTAAAGGGGGGCCCACACACCAGGGTGGCGCGCCCCCTTGCTGGCCGCGCCGGCCTGTGGGGTGCCACCCTGGGGTGCCCCACTAGTCATCCCCAGGTGCTCCCAGGTGCCTCGTCGAAAAATAGGACCAACGGTGTAATTTTTGCGAAATTTTGAAAACTTTGAAAAATGCACATTATTACTGACCAGGAAAAATTTTGAAATCTCTAATTAACTAAGGAACTTTGCAAAATAAAAGTGCTACAGCAACTAGAGCAAGTGGAGGAAGAAAGAGATGTTGTTTACCTCCTCTATGCATATAAAAAGTATTTGTTAACAAGGTTGATCAAGTCTTGCCACCAAATAAATTTTACATAGCATAAGAAGACATAAACCTCAAATCAATCATGTTACCTTGAATTGTATTGATATGGATCCAATCACAAGAGTTTGATATTCTTCTTTAGGCTCATATATTGGACAATCAATAGTTCCCACTTTGATAGTTCTCACATTAGAAATTGTATTAACTCCACAAGCTTTCTCAATCCTCTTGGGGAAATAGACGGTGTGTTCCTTATCATCAACATTGAAAGTAACCTTTCCTTTATTGCAATCAATAACAGCCCCTGCGGTGTTAAGAAAAGGTCTCCCAAGAATAATAGACATATATTATCATCTTCATGCATTTCCAACACAACAAAATCAGTTAATATCAAGCAGTTATTAGTAACTTGAACAGGAACATCCTCACATATACCAACAGGAATAGCAGTAGATTTATCAGCCATTTGCAAAGATATATCAGTAGGTATCAACTTATATAAGTAAAGTCTCTTATAAAGAGAAAAAGGCATAACACTAACACCGGCTCCCAAGTCACATAGAGCAGTTTTAACATAATTATTCTTAATAGAACAAGGAATAGTAGGTATACCGGGTCGCCCAACTTCTTTGGAACTTTGCCATTGAAAGAATAATTAGCAAGCATAGTGGAAATTTCCTCATTGGGGATTTTCCTTTTGTTAGTAACAATATCTTTCATATACTTTGAATAAGGAGGCAATTTAATAGCATCGATCAAAGGGATTTGCAAGAATAAAGGTTTCATCCAATCACAAAATTTATTATAGTGTTCTTCTTCCTTTGATTTTAGTTTCTTAGCAGGAAAAGGCATTTGCTTTTGAACCCAAGGTTCTCTTTCATTACCATGTTTCTCAGCAATAAAATCTTCTTTAGTGTACTTTTTATTTTTAGCATGCTTTTCAGGTTCTTCTTCAACCTCTTCTTTATCGGGAGTATCATTCTTATCATTATCTTTATCATGTTCATTACCACTTTCAGTTTCAGCATCAGAAATAGAAATACTATTAGGATCATTAACAGGTTCAGAGGATTCTACAGCATTTTTATGTTTATTCTTCTTTTTCTTAGAAGGAGCTCTAGGTTCAATGCGTTGAGAATCTTGTTCAATTCTTTTGGGATGTCCCTCAGGATATAGAGGATCCTGGGTAGAGACACCACCTCTAGTTGTTACTTCATAAGCATGTTTTTCTTTAGAATTATTTCCCAACAAGTCATTTTGCACTTTAGTGAGTTGATCAATTTGAGTTTGAACCATATGAAAATGTTTAACAAGCATCTTAACATCATTGGAGGTTCTCTCCACAATATCATGCAATTCACTAATAGCTTGAGAATTTTCCATTAGATGATTCTCTACTCTCATATTAAAGTTTTCTTGCTTGACAATATAATTATCAAACTCATCTAAGCATTGCGCAGGAGGTTTTGAATACGGAATATCTTCCCTAGTAAAGCGCTGAAGGGAATTTACCTCAATCATGGATGAAGGGGGAATTATCTCACATATATATTCTATGGGAGGAAGATTCTTCACATCTTCAGATTTAATACCTTTCTCCTTGAGAGACTTCTTGGCTTCCCTCATATCTTCATCATTCAATTTAATTAAACCCCTCTTCTTCAATATTGGCGTTGGAGTTGGTTCAGGCGTAGTCCAATCATCATGATTCCGGCCTATTTTAGCCAATAATTCTTCAGCTTCGTCTGGAGTTCTTTTCCTCAAAACATAACCAGCACAACTATCCAGGTATGCCCTAGACTCAATGGTTAGTCCAGTATAAAATATATCAAGTAAATCATGCTTTTCCAAATCATGGTCAGGCCGAGCTCTAATAAGAGAGCAAAATCTCGCCCAAGCCTCGGGCAATTTCTCTCCATCTCCACGATCAAAATTATAGATTCTCTCGCAAAGCAATATGTTGAGCACTAGCAGGAAAGTATTTCCGGAAGAAAACATCAAGCAATTCTTTTGGACTTTTAATAGAATTAGGTGGCAAACTATTATACCAAGTTTTAGCGTCATCCTTTAATGAGAATGGAAAGATTTTAGCAACAAAGTAAGTACGCTTCTTAACATCATCAGAAAACAAACTACTCAGAGTAGATAACTCAATCATGTGTTCAACAGCACATTCTTTTTCAGTACCACAAAATGGTGTTTTCTCAACAATAGCTATATGAGATAGATCAAGAGAAAAATCATAATCTTTATCCTTAATGTTTATAGGAGATGTGGCAAATTTAGGATCAGGAGACAGTTTATATCTAACAGCATGTTCTGCAAGCAACTTCTCAATTTTTCTTGCATCAGTAGTAGCATTGCATTTTTCAATGAAATCATCATCAAGTTCCACATAATCTTCATCAAGATCATCACTAGAGTATTCAAGTTCAGGTGAATTAACAGGTGTAGTAACATCAGGAGTTTCAGTATTTTCAATTTGTCTAGACCTAGCAATTGTAGCATCTAGAAAAGTTCCCAATGAACCACTATCATCAAGCACAGCAGAAATATTATCAATATTATGAGAGTTTTCAGATTCAGCAGAAGTACCAGCAAGTGAAGCATGTGGCGGTGAAACAAGTTTATCAATCACGGATGGTGAATCAAGAGCAGCAGAGGTACTCGAGTTGTACCTTTTCTTGTAGTGGATGGTAATATGGCGACCTTAGTATCGCGAGGTTTACCCATGATGGAGAATTTGCAGCGAACAATATCAATCCAAGTGAACTTCCAAATAAAGCTATGCTCCCCGGCAACGGCGCCGGAAAATAGTCTTGATGACCCACAAGTATAGGGGATCGCAACAGTCTTCGAGGGAAGTAAAACTCAATTTATTGATTCGACACAAGGGGAGACAAAGAATACTTGAAAGCCTTAACAGCGGAGTTGTCAATTCAGCTGCACCTGGAAACAAACTTGCTCGCAAGAGTTTATCAGTAGTAACAGTTTTATAGCAGTAGAGGTAGTGATTTTAGTAAACAACATGATTAAAAATACTGTAGGCACGGGGACGGATGACGGGCGTTGCATGGATGAGAGAAACTCATGTAACAATCATAGCAGGGCATTTGCAGATAATAATAAAACGGTATCCAAGTACTAATCAATCAATAGGCATATGTTCCAACTATAGTCGTACGTGCTCGCAATGAGAAACTTGCACAACATCTTTTGTCCTACCAGCCGGTGGCAGCCGGGCCTCTAGGGAAACTACTGGATATTAAGGTACTCCTTTTAATAGAGTACCGGAGCAAAGCATTAACACTCCATGAACACATGTGATCCTCACATCACTACCATCCCCTCCGGTTGTCCCAATTTCTGTCACTTCGGGGCCATTGGTTCCGGACGACGACATGTGTATACAACTTGCAGGTAAGACCATAAACAATGAATATCATGATGAAACAATAACATGTTCAGATCTGAGATCATGGCACTCGGGCCCTAGTGACAAGCATTAAGCATAACAAGTTGCAAAAATATCATAAAAGTAAGATCTACGGATACTAGGCACTATGCCCTAACAATCTTATGACTATTACATGACCAATCTCATCCAATCCCTACCATCCCCTTCGGCCTACAGCGGGGGAATTACTCACACATGGATGGGGGAAACATGGCTGGTTGATGGAGAGGCGTCGGTGGTGATGGCGGCGATGATCTCCTCCAATTCCCCGTCTCGGCGGAGTGCCGTAACCGAGACTTCCGGCTCCCGAGACGGAGTTTCGCGATGTGGCGGCGTTCTGGAGGGTTTCTGGCGACTTCGACTTCTCCCCGTGCGTTTTTAGGTCGAGGCCGATATATAGTCCGAAGGAGGGCGTCGGAGGCCGGCCGAGGGGGCCACACCATAGGGCCGTGCGGGCCCCCCCTAGGCCGCGCCGCCTTATGGTGTGGGGCCCTCGGGCCTCCACTTGATTTGTCCTTCTGGCTCCGTCAGTATTCTGGGAAAATAGGGCCTTCTATCAAAATCCCGAGGTTTTTCCTGAAAGTTGGATTTCTGCACAAAAACGAGACACCAGAACAGTTCTGCTGAAAACAGCGTTAGTCCGTGTTAGTTGCATCCAAAATACACTAATTAGAGGCAAAACAATAGCAAAAGTGTTCGGGAAAGTAGATACGTTTTGGACGTATCAATGACACCGGGGTCTTCTTTAATCAGGGATGCTGACGTCCTCCGGCTTCTTTCATCGTCATCCTCCTCTTTATCGTCAGCCCTTCGTTTAAAGCTACTTTGCTTAGCTCATCTTTGTCTTCTAGCTCTGGAGAGAATCTTTGACCGAGTCCCGCCGACTTGCTCTTCTTTCCGGTAGCCCGGTGTCTTCTTTACCCGGTTCCGGCATACCCCTCTTGGGGATACCGGCTTAGCCTCACTTAGCCAACTTCTTATCTTTGTGCTCCGGTACGAACATTAAACCGGTATCTTGATGGCTCAAACCATCCGGTTGGGCATACCTTTGGCATACCGGGGGTCATCCCCCCAACACATAAGGATCCGACTAACCTATAATCGGTACAGATCCAGCCAACTACGTCGGTGCGGACCCGGCTAGATCTTATGATCATAGACTCCTCATCTTGATCAATCAACAACTAGGCCGCTGGTTGAGCCATAGACCCAACTATCATCTGTGGACGACCCGGGCTTGTCGGTATTGGACTACGTTGTTGGTATATACCCATGAAGTATATTCACAACACCTCCTGCAACTTCCCTAAGCTTATATGTTTGTTTGCCCTCAAGAAAATTGTGAGCCTTAAAAAACATGGAATGTTAAGAAAGCAAAAGTTGATAATAAAATAGGAGCCTTGTATCATCACAATAGTTAGTCATTCAAAGATTTTCAATATAGTAACTAATCAATTTATAACTTCGGTATAAGGGACTATAGAAAATGGATCACCTTATTTGAGGCTCCGCACCGATTGACACTGTGAGAAGAAGCTTATGTGAGGCCTCTTTGACCCTGCCCTTCGGCTTGATCTTTCTCTTGCTTCATTCAATTCCGAAGATCCTAAAAAGTGGGATAATGCTTGGTCTATGGCTATGGCACGTCCAGGTGGCATCCATGGAGTTATGGAAGTGAAAAAAGAAGACCATTGGGCTGGGGAAGACTCCCTCAATCACTCTGCTGGGCGATGCTTCTTACTCTACCTTTCAATTCCTTTGCCTTTCTTCTTCTGATCGATCCAATGGTTCGGACTAGGACGCGTAAACCCCGAAGGGAGATTGACCCTACCTAAGTATTTTCTTAGATAGAAGTGGTTGGTCAAGTGTGAGTCACGCCGGGGCGGGTAGACCCACTTTGAATAGCAACGCCCAGATCAATGGAAAATGGAAGTTTGTGTGTGTGAGAGAGAGTTAATAATAAGCTTTCATAAAAATTTATGATCTACTTTTATGGTAAAAAGAGTTTTCATAAGTAATGACTTCTAAGAAGGAAAAGATGTCAATTTCACAAAAGCAAAGCTTTGTTCCATTGAGGACTTCCTCATATGTAAGCACAAACTCAGTCAACTAGGTCAACCAATTCTTAATCCAATGCTTAAAAGATACTAATTCTTATGGATATTTTGACTACAAGATTACCAATTTTGGAAACAAAGATTTTTTTATAGAAAGGTAACAAGAATGACACTTCTTAGCACAAAGAGCATTCCCCGATCTTTTTACAGCCTTGCGAGCTCAATCCATGGCCAGTGAATCCTCTTGTGTCCTCCACCAGTCTCATACCAATGAGAGAAGCGTGCTCTTTTGAATGAAGAACTTCAAATTTGCGTGAGATGGGGTCGGGTTATGAAAGTACTAGTGCGCAAACCATGTAGGTAGGTATGGTGGACACTTTGAATGCAATGTTTGGCTTGGGTTATGAAAGTACTAGTGCCGAAACCATGCTCACTATTGAGTTCTGTTGGATCCACAAGAGTACGTTTATGGGAGAGGGGGCAATTCCTCCTCGAAATAGGTTTTTGTCTCGCTTTATAAATAAATAAATGAACTATCACTAGCACCTTTAGACAATGGTGTATTTCTATTCGTGTGTGTGTGGGCTCCACATAACATATCTCGCTCGGTAGTGAGCCAAAGAGATGTACAGTAGTGAATCTCGCTAAACATTTCATTAATTTGGATCTAGAAATTCCGGACAAGGAAAGAAAGAGTGAATGTGGGAGAAATTCTGAAATCGTTATCCAAACAACGCCTCGCGTCTCTCCCGTGAATAATGGGCCTGGGAAGCGGAAGACCGAAGGCGAGCCCGCTCTCTTCCCAGCGCACCTTCCAGTGGGGTTCGGGCCCTATAAAAACGCCATCTGTCCCCAACTCCCCAACCCTAGACACTTGCCCTTCCGCTCTCCCTCCACGGCGGAAGAAATTACACCCACTGATCCTCAGCATCTTCGTCGACTTCAAGGTGCGTACAGATCTGTTCTTCTTTTCTATCTCAACTACAAGCTAGTAGTCGCATCCTACTCATGGTGTTTGCTGATCTCTACTGTCAGTGTCAGGTATGCTTATAAATGGAGGCTTTGCCTCATCAAATTTGCGGCTCACTCCACATGATTCGTTAGATCCTAGGGCTGGTTGGATGCTGAGTATTATGATTGTTCACCGTATCTCATGCGGGTTAAATTGTTCACCTACAGAACGGTGGTGGAGTTGGAGTAGATTAGATACGAGCTCCTGTTATGTGTCCTAGCCACAAAATGTAACAAATTAGATGCATTTCTTCCATTTTTCTCCCTCCCATCATCTTTAATCGACGTGACATGTGTGTTATTTGGCCAACCTTTGAAGCTTGAAGATATGCTATCTATTAGAACTGCTGGTTGTTTTGTGTTGTTCTATAGCCTAAATCAAAGCTGGACGAAAGGGTGTGCTGTTAATTTTGATTGGCGGTGGAAATTTTAAGGGCTGCGTATTCTGTTTTCTCAATTAGATTGGTACTACATTGTAGCAACCCCCAAGTGTGCGTTAGCTTCTGTAACGTTTGTCTTAGCTGATTTGGCATTGGCCTGAAATTGCTGGTTCGTTAATTGTGAATTGCATGTTCACTTTTATAATGTAAACAAGATACGTTTTCTCTTGATTGCTCAGGACTTAAACTTTTGCATCTGCAGTAGATTTCCGTTGTTACTTCTGCTGTTTTCAGATAAACAGTTATTGCTTCTGCTGTTTAAACAGTTATTCCTTCTACTATAGCCTAATAAAACCATTTTTTTGTCTAATTTATTGTGTGCTCAACTGCTCATTCAGAATGCAACTACTCGTGAAGTGCCCCACCGGCAGGACAATCTGCCTCAGGGTCCGGCCATCAGATACCCTCTCTACTGTCAAGGCCAAGATTCAGGAACAACACCGCCTTTTCTTTGATGGAGTGCAGCTAGAGGACAACCTTACACTGGCTGATTATGGCATTAAGCACAAGTCCACGCTTGACCTCCAAGAAAGCATGCAAATCTATGTAATGGAGACCCTAGCAGGCAGGACCTTCACTCTTGAGGTTGACAGCTTGGATACCATTGAAGAGGTGAAGTCCAAGATCCGGGCTAATGAGGGCTTTCCCAAGGGTCGGCAGTGCCTCATCTTTGCCAACAAGCAGCTGGAGGACGACCGCACCTTGGCAGACCTCAACATTTGCAAGGAGTCCACACTCCTCCTTGTCCTCCACCCTGCCAATGCAGGAGGTAGGATGACCATCTTCGTGAAGACCCTGGATGGAAAGACATTCCGTCTTCAGGTTGAGAGCTCAGCAACCATCGAGGATATCAAGATGAAGATCTATGAGCTGGAGAGCACTTGCCCGTCAAAGCAACGCATCATCTATTATGGCAAGCAGCTGGAGGACGGCCGCACCCTGGCGGATTACGACGTTAAGGAGGAAGATACTCTTTATTTGTTGAGATGGATGCTATGATCGTATTACCTCATTGGACGACTTTCCAGTAGTCTTATTTCTAGTGTATTTATCATTAAAACTATTGTGGCAGTCTGTCTTTCCTATGGTGGCTGTAAAACTAGCATGTCTGGTACGTTAAGATCTTGGTACTTTCAATCCGTGAGATCTTGTTATATCAAGTACCCCTGGTTCTGTCTTGGCATCAATTGATTGAGTGAGATATATAGTCAGTAGTGCCTTGCTTTACTTCCTGTCTATTTCCTCATGCTGTCCTTGCTCTCTTTATCGAAAATTACAGTCTTTGCTCTAGTACTGATGTCCTTGCTCTCTTCATGTAAAACTGATGTTTTTGCAGTCTTACCTTCTTTCCCGTAGTTCTATTTCTATATATGAACGGCCTTTGAGACATGCGATCTACTAATGGAGCACTGAGGTCCGGTTGATACGATGTGGTATAGCTAACTGCTAGTAATATGCAGCGATATTGGATAATCCAACCTTTTACTAACTTCTGCTACTGCTATTCAATGTGTGCTGAATATTAAATACTAGCTCGTTATTTATACTTCAGCAGATAACTTCAGTATAGAACAGTTAATTTATCTGTTCATACTTTATTTAGTTTATTTATTGTTTGTATACGCATTGCTCTGCTGAAAATACATTTCTGTGTACACATGTCCTGCAATGTAATTGTACGAATCAGATAGTAGTTTCGTGTGACATTGCTGTCCTTAATCACGAATCTGTTGATATTATTTCTTGTATATGCATGTAGTATATGCCCATTTTTTATCTGGTACTGTAGCATATACCCCAATTTGATATAATCCAAAATAATTCTCTACTTATTCGAATCTGCATGTGTTCCGCTATCCGCTAGGTTTCCGAATCCAAAGAACATATGCAATAGCACTGTCTAATTGAATCTGCGCCAAGTTCAACCATAGTGTTGCGGCTAACTTTTCTACTCGGTTCCTTTCGGATATCCAAGAGGCTTCCCGTGCTTCGCAGTGTCAGCTTGGAGTCAGAGATAGTACCATGCAAGATCATTGGCGGTGATCATGACAGGAGATGGGCTGTCAGGTTGCGGGGCTTGGTCAGTGCAAGCTCCACACATTTCTTCTGCAATCTTTGTCGCTAGAGTCGGAGTTGCCTGGTCGTCGCTGCGTCGCGAATGGTCGAGTTGTTAGCATGGGCCGACACGAGTTTTCGACATCTCTTGCTGCAAGGATTTCATCTGTAGCCGTCAAAGCTAAAGTGGAGTCCGGTTGAGTGATGACGATGAATGATGATACGAGCTCACACACTTGGTGGTGGTCATTCTTCAAAAGAGCGTGTGCGGGCTTTGTGCTGGTAGGCAGCTAGGTCGGCCGATGTTGTAATGTACCATGCGAGTGATGGTTTTTTCCATGTTTTTCGCTGATTTACCACAACTCTTATTTTAACTAATAAAAAATGTCGTCTATGCATTCAAGAAGAAAAATCCTAGAGTCAGGAAATTTAAAAAGAACAAAACCAAAAATATAATTGTGATCAAGCGCTAACAAGCATCTGCAAGATCAGATCAAGAAGACACTAGCTAGCAAGCACCAGCCAGCTGATATATAATCACATCAGGAAGCTGCACACTAAATACTAATAGTGGCGCTATAGTGCTGCTATAGCGTTTTCCAGGCCATGCCGCCAAGGGTATTACCGTATTAGTGCGCTAAAGGGTGAAAAAACCCTTTAACAGCATGCAAAGCGCCGCTATAGCTTTTTCGCTTGCTACGCTGAATGGTTTTGCCCGCTCTTTAAAATTCTGGGCATTATAGTCAAGTATATAGAGCTCTTCGGAATATCGTTACACCATTGCTGCCAATCGACTACACCAAGTTCACCATATTGGATGTTTAACACTGACCCTGCATCGTCCTCCTCCTGGGCAACACTGGGGAAATGAGAGACATCTTTACTCTTAAGGTACATTTATTGTCAAGTATGTAAAATTTTCATACATCATACTTTGTGCCATTAAATATAAAACTGTCATTGTACACTAGTCGCCTAGCATATATCTTTACTCTCAAAGCGGTGAAGCCTAAAATCGGAGACCAAGCTCTAATACCAATTGAAACACCAATGATGCTAGATGGGGGTGAATAGGCGTTTCAAACTTTTATTACTTTAGGAGCTAGACAAGCACAAATCCTACAAACTAGGGTTTACCTATGTGAACCACCAACTTACGCTAAGCAAGGCAAGAAATAAGATGATAGCAAGAGATATAACTTTAAGCACAAAGGCTGTCACAAAGTAAAGTGCGTAAATAAAGGACCTTGGGTTGAGGAGTAACCATGGCACGCAGAGACGATGATGTATCCCGAAGTTCACACCCTTGCGAGTGCTACTCTCCGCTGGAGCGGTGTGGAGGCACAAGGCACACCAATTGCAACAATGGGGCACCGTATTCTTCTTAAGCCTTCCCATCAAAAGGGAAATCCTCGATCCACTATAGGACCCCTGAGGGCGATCGCTGAACCCGTACAAGCTTGGGGCGAGCTCCACAACTTAATTGGGGGCTACCAAGTAAACTCCACGAAGGTCACAAGTTTGAGGCAAACTCCACAACAATAGAAGTCTCCCAAGTACTTTCCACCAAGGCCACAAAGCCACAAAAGTCCTCAACGCCCCAAAGGTCAACAAGACATCTAGGGTTCAAAGAACCCAAGAGGTACAAACACCCACGAACTCTCACTTCACCGAATCTCCGTAGAGAACTCAAGCTAATGCATCTTACACAAATGGAAAAAACATAAGTGCTCGGATCCTTCACTCCTGAATTCCAACAAAACTACAAAACCTTATGAGGGAATAAGGGAGGAAGAACAAGGAAGAAATACACAAAAGACTCCAACATCTAGATCTAGAAAGATCGCCTCATTAAGAGAAGATTTTGATTGGCGGAAGAGTAGATCTAGATCTCCTTTCTCTTTTCCCTCAAAAAGATTCAAGAATTATGGGAGGAATCAAGAGATACGGCAAGCTCTTGAAGGTATGAAGGAGAGAGCTACATCCCATGGGGAAGAAGGGGGCCTTTTATAGATCTCTACAAAAAACTAACCATTGCAAGCAGCGTCGGGCCCCGGACATTCTGGGGTCAAAAGACACCCCTAGGGGCCTGACATCCCCCCTCCCCCCGGATGATAGATGGCAATTTCCTGGTGGGGTGGACATTTGGGCCGGACATTTTGACTTTCCCGGCTGTAATATCCGCCCTCCAAAAAACTGGTAGAACGACCAAAACTGAAACAACTATAATTTGAGTATCCGATTTTGATTTGATGATCTTGGGCTAGTTTCAAAGATAACAAGAAGCTCTACAATATCATGCAGGGAAATATCATAGTACATAAATGATGGATAAAGAATAAATGATGAAAGGTTTGACCTCTCTATAAAAGACTAACCGGTAAAACCTCCAACATCGAAAACGCAACAAGTTCCCCGTGCAAAGCCCATCTTTGAGGAACTAGAGCTTGCCATGAGAATGAACACAAGCTCTAAAATGTCACATGAATAAGAACCAAGGACAACCAAGAAAGATGATGCAAAGTATGCAAGGGTTTGAGCTCTCAACGGACGATACAATCAAGTTACTCATCCGAGAGCCCTCTTGATAGTAACCCCAAATATCATATCAACCGGTCACCCAACTAACACCATGAGACCGGTAAGAAATAAAACCATATCAAGAATAAACCTTAACCTTGCACATTTCACTTGAGATAGATGGTGAAGAACTTGACCACTTTAAGATGGAACACATTTCTTGATTGCGCTTGCTTGATGAAGTCTTGCATATTGCTCCCCCATAATCCATCATGGAAGAGCTTCTTCTTCCGCACATATTCATGTATCCATGATCACTATTTGGATGGAAACTCCATCATTATATATATTCTTCAATGTACACCATGTCTTCTTTCTTTATTGTGTTAATGTCTTGAAGATGCACATGACATCTCACTCGGTTTACTTATTCAAGACATACTTGTCACTTGATCTTCTTCAATGCATGCATTTTTTTATGTTTTCATATTGTTGATGTATTGAAGACTCACATGACATCTCACTCCGTATTCTTCTTCAAGACATACTTATCATTTGATGTTCTTCATTTTCTTCTTCTTGCATCCTTGAAGCCATCATATAGTTAAAGAATTGCCTATAGACAAAACCTATAAGTGAAACTCAATGCAAACAATAGTCCATATGGATTCTCAATTACCAAAACCATGTATGGGGGCTCCATGCACTTTCACCAACAGAGAGGCATATCATGTGCCATGGCACACAAACTGGTTTAGAGAACCGCGTGGAATATTGGGACTACAAATTACCTGCTTATCCTAGAGCTAGGTAAAACATGCGAATACAAGTGTCAGTATAGATCGTGATAATGGTTAGATGGTGAAGATACCAAGATACTAAGATACCCGTAGCTTGCCCCGCAACTTCCCTAAGCTTAGACGGTTGTTTTTCCTAAAGAAAACATGGAATGTTAATAAAGCGAAAATTCGATGGTAAAATATACGAGCAAATATTTATTCAAATAATTTCAAAATAATAATTAATCAATCTATAGCTCCATTATAAGGGGGCACTAGCAAATGGATCGCCTTATCTGAAACTCTTGAACTATATATGTATGTTGAAATGTTGAATCACGTCTCTTATTCTCAACTAGCTCAGCACTATGACACTTCAACATGAATTTTGTGAGAGAGTTAATATATATTAAGCATTCATAAAAAAATTGATCTACTTTCAATGTAAATAGAGTTTTCATAAAGAAAATTAGTTTCTAAGAGACAAGAAAGACAAAATCAAGAAGGGAAAGATGTCAATTTCACACAAAAAAGCAAAGCTTTGTTCTATTAATATGCAAAAGAGTATTTCCCCATATTTAAGTACGGACTCAATGAGCTCAACCAACCCTTAATCTAATGCTTAAAAACATTACCAATTTGGGAAACAAAGTTTTTTTTAGAAAGGCAACTGGAATGACACTCCTTAGAACAAAGAGCAATCTGCTGATCTTTTTATTTAATTGCAAAGCAACACCTCTCAGGCCCTAACCTTGCGATTTTAGTCCATGCATGGACAGCCAAATCCTCGGGTGCCCTCCAACCTTGCGATTTTAGTCCATGCATATCAATGAGAGAAGTGCGTCCTTTTGAATGAAGAACTTCAAATTTGCGTGAGATGCGTTCATTTACCATCTCTCGGCCATTTGTTTTAGTCAGTAGGTTGGTATGGAGGACATTCTAAAATACAATGTTTGGCTCAAGGGTTATGGTTATGAAAGCACTAGTGCGAGAACCATGCTCAGTACTGAGTTGGGATTAGATATAAAAGAGTACTTTTCTGGAGCAGGGGGTCAATTCATGCCTCTATAGTTTGAATATATATAGTCTGCAATCAAAGAAACTAGCACTAGCACCTTTAGACGGGGCTTTATTTCTACCATGTGTGGGCTCCATATATCACAACTTGTTCGGTAGTAATTCGGCAAAGAGATGTTGTGAATCTGCGAAATAAACATTTCATTTATTCGGATCTAGAAATTCCAGATAAGGAAAAGATGAAAATGAGAGTCTTATTCTGTGATTTCTGAATTTGGGAGAAGAGGCCGATGGTGATAGAAATTCTGAGATCGTTATCCAAACAACCCATCGTCGCTCCCGTGAATAATGGGCCTCGGAAGCGGAAGACTTAGAGGGTGTTTGTTTGGGCTTTTTTCAGCTTTCCAGTAGAAAAAGTCAGCGAATCGAAACAAACAGGTGGCTTTGGGTGGTGGCTTTCCAAAAGCCAAAGCACCCTACAGGCAAAGATATAGAAGCACGTTTTGAGGTGCTTTGAGGTGCTTCCCGCAGCTTCCTCATTAACAGCCGAACCGTTATTTTATTTGCCCATTTCGTTTGAAGTATTTACAGAAGATTGCCACTCTAGACCAAATCGTTTTTCTCTTTGTTTGACCCGTACTCTCCACCAACCGCAAAGTAGGCCTACCGGGCCGCCGGCGACCCCCCGCCTCTGCCGTCTCGCTTCGTCTCCCGCCGCCGTCCCTCCGTTTCCGGCCGATTGCGACTGTCCTAGCCCGATCTGCGCCCTCCGAATTCGAGCGTGCTGGCAACCAGCGCGAGCCAAGCAGTTGGTGCGAGCCGGCGAGCGGGAGTAGCAGTCAGGCGGCCGCGGTTGAAGCGAGCGTCAGGCAGGCCGGCAAGCGAGCAGCAGGCAGGCGGCCAGCGCATGCGGGCAACCGAGCAGCAAAGCGGTGAGGATAAATTACTCTATGGATGGCTTGGAAAATCCATGGCTAGATGCGTGCTCTTCCTCGAAGAGATCCCTGTTTTGTCCCTGCTCTTCCTCAAGCTAGCTAGGTACGGCAGCACCTCAACATGGAGTAAGAGTCTGCCGTCTTTGGTTTTCGTTTCTGAGCTCACGGAATATGCGTAGATGATTTGATTCATACACAAACATGAATGAATTAAAACTTTTCTAACTAAACATGATTTTTTATAAACGGTTTTAATGGCAAATTAAGTAAAGCTGGTATATATTTTATATACTAACTAAAAATAGTACAATGTTTCGAAACTATGGGTATTTCAGTCAATTCATCTCTTCACAGCCAGACAACCAACCAAATTGCCAAACACTGAAATTCGGAACAGCTGCTTTCCCTGCACAGCAGCTTTCTCTGCACAGCAGCTTTCCTCCCACAGCCAGCCAGCCACAGCTCAAACAAACAGGCCCTTAGCCTGCTCTCGTCCCAGCGCACAATCCCACCTTCCGGTCGATCAGGCCCTATAAAAAGTCATCTGTCCCCAACTCCCCTAACCCTAACACTTGCCCTTCAGATCTCCCTCCGCTCCACGGCGCAAGAAATAACACCCATTGATCCGTGACATCATCGTCGCCTTCAAGGTGCGTACGAAGCTGTCAGGTACGGTTATAAGTGTAGGCTTGCCTCTTCGAATTTGCGGCTCACCTCATATGATTCGTCAGATCCTAGGGTTGGTTGTATGCAGAATATTATGATTGTTTCATCGTTTTTCCACTTTATATATACATGAAGGAATAACAAGATAAACAAAGATAGCCAAAATCGTTATGTGTAATTAGGCCAACCTTTTAAGATATACTACCTGTTAGAACTGGTGGGTGTTTTGTGTGTTGTAGTACTATATATATAGCCTAAATAAAAGTTGGACAAAAGCATGTGCTGTTGACTTTTTTAATTGTGGTGGAAATTTTAAGGGCCGCATATTCTGTTTTCTCAGTTAGCTTGGTACATTCTACATTGTAGCAACTCCCAAGTGTACACTAGCTTCTGTAAGTTAGTCTTAGCTGATTTGGCATTCGCCTGAAATTGCTGGTTAGTTAATTGTGAGTTGCATGTTCACTTTAATGTACAGAAGATGTGTTTTCTCTTGATTGCTCAGGACTTAATTTTGCATCTGCAGAAAAAAATTCTGTTATTACTTCTGGTGTTTTTGTATAAGTAGTTATTGCTTCTACTGTTTTTAGATAAACAGTTATTGTTTCTACTATGGCCTAATAAAACCATTTTTTGTCTAATTTACGGTGTGCTTGTTAAGAATGCAACTATTCGTGAAGAGCCCCACCGGCAGGACAATCTGCCTCAAGGTCCACCCATCAGATACACTCTATACTGTCAAGGCTAAGATTCAGGAACAACACTGCCTTTTCTTTGATGGAGTGCAGCTAGAGGACAACCTTACACTGGCTGATTATGGCATCCAGCATAAGTCCACGCTTGACCTCCAAGAAAGTATGCAAATCTATGTAATGGAGACCCTAGCAGGCAGGACCATCACTCTTCAGGTTGATAGCTTAGATACCATTGACGAGGTGAAGTCCAAGATCCAGGCTAACGAGGGCTTTCCCAAGGGTCGGCAGTGCCTCATCTTTGCCAACAAGCAGCTGGAGGACGACAGCACCTTGGCAGACCTCAACATTTGGAAGGAGTCCACTCTCCTCCTCGTCCTCCACCCTGCCAATACACGAGGTACGATGCCCATCTTCGTGAGCACCACGGAAGGAAAGAGACTCCGTCTTCAGGTTGACAGCTCAGATACCATCGACGATATCAAGGTGAAGATCTATGAGGTGGACGGCACTCGCCCTATACAGCAACGCATCCTCTATAATGGCAACCGGATGAGGGACGAGTGCACCCTGGCAGACTACGACGTTCAGAAGGAAGATACTCTATATGTGATCCCATGCCTTTGTGGTTGTTGAGATCAGTGAGATGGATTTCATTCGACGAGCCTTCTTTCTTCCAGTAGTCTTATTTCTAGTGGATTTATCACTAAAACTATTGTTGCAGTCGTTCTTTCCTGGCAGATCTAGTATGTTATGATCTTAGTAGTTTCTAACCAGAAGAAAATTGGTGATAATATTCAGTGCCCCTGGGTCTGTCTTGGCATCAATTGATTGAGAGATATATAGTCAGCAGTGCCTTGCTATAGTTCCTGTCTATTTCCTCATGTCGTCCTTGCTCTCTGAATCGAAAAATTGCAGCCTTTGCTCTAGTAGTTGGAAAACTAATGTTTTTGCAGTTTTCCCTTTTTTTCTGAAACGGAGGCAAACATTCTATTAATTAAGGAGAAAAGTCATAACATGACTAGGTGTTCAAGTTAAAAAAAAAACTGAGGCAAAAGTCATGATTTGGGCTATGTCTCCCTTCTTCATCGTAGTTGTATGTTATTATGTTATTGGTACAACTATCATTCAGTGGCGTAGTGAAGTATTCCTAGGGTTTGTAGTACTTGTTAAGATCTTGACACATAATAATTTACATACACAAGATAGGTGAACGACCTTTGAGACATGCGATCTCCAACAACGAACAAATGTGCATGCTGCCTCTAGACAGTTGTGGTGACCCGGCATACCACTGCATGGTGTAGTATGCAAGTCTGATATAACACCAATGAAACACCGTTCCACTAGTATTATATCGCTCAGAGTGGTACAACAGAAACATATGCGGGTCCAAGGTATGTCTATAGAATTACAACATTGACTCTATTACATAAGATCAGCACAGCCTCCTACTTTACAATGAGGTAAAACTGCAGATAACTCCAGAAGAACGACTCGTAGTCTAGTCTTATCACGAACTCTATTTGTAGAGTACTTCACTAACTACAGAGGCTAAGAATAGACTCTAGCTAAATAGGAGCTAGGTTTAGGAAGCTAGTTCCCTTCTATGGCTTAACTAGGTTTTCTCCTTGTTGGATGTGGTATCTGGCTCCTCTGACAGGGTCCTGTCTCGTGAAGTAGTTGTTGACTCCTCGGCCTTCGAGTTGCACTGTAGGTCCTCCTTCGATGTCTCCATATCTAAGCAGGGATTTAAGAGTGGGATGAGTACGAGCGTACTCAACAAGTTCATTATAGGAAAGAGGTGTTTAATGCACTAGCTACAGCATTAGACCAGAAAGTCTAATACCAATGCAAGTTTTCATAACCATTTCTTCAAAAGGTTGCTTTTATTCAGAAGAACTATGTCCGTCAGCCTTCACCGGTTTACTAGAACTTCATGGAGCTCCTTTCCGGCCGCGTTCGCAGTTCCATATCCCGGAACAGGGAGTGACAGGTCACGATTCATTACACTCTGCGAGAGGTGTGTTGCTTTACCCATAAGAGATCTTAACCTTGGTGCCAACCGAGCTTAAGTTCTCGTCCACACTTCCTTTGGTGTGAGGCCCGGTATAAGGTCTAGCCAATCATGTTCCTCCGCTACCTCGAACACCCACCCTTTGTTGCATGCCCCGACCCTGGGTCCTCGCCGGTCCCATTATTCCCATAGATTTCGGGGTGGACCCCGACCACGACGACGAGTCCGGGATCGAACCAAACTCCTTCGCCGGTAGCTGCAATCCATCATAGACCGCAATACCGTGGGGACTTAAGGCTTCCCCAGCCAACCGCTTGCTCTTCGAGCGACAAGTGTCTACGGACTATGCCGTGGGGACTTAAGGCTTCCCCAGCCAACCGCTTGCCCCGACGGATACAAGTGTCTACGGTAAAGCGCATCCGTTGATGAACGAGAGGTGGAAACACTTTTGACTACTCCGTCCCACTCCGGATCTTATGGTTAACACGGGTATTACGGCACAGGAATCACTGGACGACATTTGTTGTTAATCCTAGATGGATATAAACCCTTGCAATGGAACCTCCACCATATCAACACAATCCATGGTTCCATTGCCCACCACATTGTCATATTCATAGTTATGAAAATAGTGGTTTTGCTTTTTATGCAATAGTGATAAACATAGTACTTTGCAAGTAATTTGGTAAAAATACTCAAATGACATGAGCAAGCGATGAACTTGCCTTTCTCTTGACTGCAAGATTATGCAGGCAAGGTCTTCGATACGCAGTAACTCCAAATTCTGAAATAGCATCATCGTCCGGTAAGGATGATGTTTGAAAGATTGGCAAGGATGCAATAATGCATAAGTATGAGATGCAATCGCTCTAAGCGTGACCTAACCCCGATGATTTAGGATTCGTGAGTGGTAATGATTAGTTCAGGGTGTGTTGTACTTTTAGAGTGATTCACAAACAAGGTTCTTATTCAGGGTGGTGTTGTTTTAGAATCATAAGCAAGTGGTGAAATGTATAGTAACAATCATACACATCAAGGAATAGTGGTTGTATAATAAGTAAATAGCAGTTGTCAATTTTAAGTCCTATAGTGCATGGTTGATGATTATTTATTATATGTTTCAAAAGAATAACTTTTGAAGAACATGTTCTTTAATAAAGAACAAGTATGATAATTAAGTTGGTGGGGTTCTATGGTTGACTATGGTTTCATCTTGTTGGTGATAGATAGCTAGGGTTTATAGGTCCTTATAAGCGGTGGTTGATGATGATTCTTTATTTACTTCAAAAGAATAACTTTTGAAGAACATACTTCTTAAATAATAAGAAGTATATCAATTAGGGTTGAGGTGGTATAGGTTTTACTCGTTGGTTCTATTAAGTAAGGAATGATTGGCTCCTAAATAGGATGGTTGATAAGTATCCAACACTAGTAGGGTTTAGTGGAATATGGTTAGGGAATGCCCAAGATTTGGCATGGTTGCTCCTAAGGTTCATCATATTGGTGTTATGCTAAATAGGAATGAATAAGGGTGATGGCTTTGGTAATAGGATCTAGGTTTTACACTTGGTTGACCCTATTTAATTATTTAGGTCTGATTAAGATGAACACATGGGATGCTAATTGGTAGTGATAGGGTTCCCATATTTTATGTGGATTTGAACTAGTATTTAGTTGCTAGATATGAATCTATGATTACTAATGAAGTAACATGATCACATGTTACTTAGGGTTTTAGGTTTGGGAATCAATTTAGGGTTCATATGAAGTAATGGATCTAGGGTTCCTAATTGAATTAGGGTTTTGTGTTTCACATGAAATTATGAGGTTGTAATTTTCATTCAATATGAAATTAGGGTTTTCTAATTACCATGTAGTTCTATGATTAATAACTTCATTTTTAAGTTGAAGTTATTAGTAACTTGGAATTAAAAATAATGTTGAATTGGCATTATATTATTTTTTATGAATTAATAATTAAGATAATTATTAATTAGGGTTTAAATCCTCTTATTAAGGATTTAATAAGTTAAAAGTAAAGGAAAATTAGTTTTAATATTTTCCTGATTTACTTACTGGTTTTTATTAAATTTAGAAGTTTTTCCTAATTATTGAATTTTAATTCAATTAGGAATAAAAGAAAAGACTTAATTATTAAGTATAAAACAATTAAATTTTTATTAAAATTAAAAATTTCATATTATATTTTTATTGGATAGAGTTTACTTTTCTATGAATTTTTATATCTTAATTATATTTTTCTGAGTTATAATGATTTTTTTATGCATTTGCAAACTTTCAACGACTTTATGGAATTTTAAAATTAAATGGAAAACATGTTTGTACCGTGGCATACCCTAACCCTAGTCACCGACCTGTGGGGTCGGTGACACGTCGCCCGCCACGCCAGCCGATGACTGGTCAAGTATGACCGAGTGTGTTGACTTCGCCGGCGTTTAAACGCCGGTGGTCACCTGGGGACGGCGCCGCCGATATACGGCCCCCCGGGACGTGCGAGTAGGCTTTTCTGAACCTCCTCAACACGCTGAATCCGATGGTGGTACTGGTTTTTCGAGTGGAGCACCGGAGCATCACCGGCAAGCATGCCCGTGGCGGAGCAACGCCGGCGAGATCTCGAATCGCAAGCTACCGTGGATGAAATTGCTAGAATAAGAGCTCTCTGGGTGCGCAAACTCACCCTGATGATGATAGGATGCTCGATGAGGAGGATTGGCGACGGTGGCGAGCTCGATTTCGAGAATACCGAGGATGACCGGAGAAAGGGAACGGTGAAATTGGCACAGCTCCGATCTCCCCTTGATGCTAGGCTTCTACCGGACGCTCGTACACGTCGAGGCGCACCTCCCGGACCTCTCGCATGGTTGCTGGGGCGGCTCCAGGCGTCGGCTTCATCTCCGACCCCGGCGACTACTGTGAGACGGTGGCGAGAAATAGAGAGGTTCGGAGGGCAGCTGAGTGAGCGGAGAGGCATTAGGGTTTCCCGGTGGTGCTTGGTGCGGTCTTTAGCTCACGGAAAGGTCGGCAATGTCGGCACGACGGCGACGACTGGCCGGGATGCACAACGTGTTCAGTGTTACTACTGGGCGCGAATCTTGGCGGTTTTTGGATGCGGTGGACACGTGAGAGGTTATGAGCACCTCAGGCTTGGTCCTTGACGTCCGCCCGCCCTTATCCTCGACGAGGAGGTGGCCGGCGAAGTGGTGCACGCCTTCGCCGTGTCGTCCATGCGAGGAAGACGAAGACCACGTCTTCGCACGATTTTTAAAGCAGGTGAAAAGGTATTTGGGTTGGATTGAGTTGGCCTGGTGGGCTACTGCTGGGCTGCTCTGCTGGGCTGCTACTGGGCTGGGGTGGCCCGAGAGGTAAGCCTCCCCTTCTCTCTTATTTTCTTTTCTGTTTTCTTTTTCTCTTTTTAGTTTTGTTTATTTGAATTCAAATTCAAACTTTGTTATTTTTGCAGGCTTCTCAACTAGGTTAATTTCATCAAGTTGCAGAACAATGATTATTATATCATTCTTTCTATTTATAATAAGTAGTTTATATGTGATTACATTTCATACTTGTTGGCTTATTTAAAATAGCAATTAAACATGAGTTTATATACTTAGTTTACTTTCCTTTTTCTTATGAATTCAATCCTTTGGAATGATTAGAGTTGATACTTTGAACTCAAAGTATTACAGAGATTGTTATTAGGGCTTGGTTTCTATTTTGAGGATTTTGTCACTTGCATATGATTTTATGTGAGCACATATTTATTAGGGTTTTATCATTTCTAGTATAACCCCCTTATTAAGGTTAATACTATCACTACATTTGAAAGTATCTCAGTAGATATTGTTTCCATCAGGCTTATCTTGGTTATAAAGATAAATGGTTGATCACCACACATATAGTTTAATTATGAGTTTCAGCACTAGATATTTCTTAGGTTTAATTAGTGAAGCATAGAATTAAGCTAATGAGCAATTCTAGGGTTCTAATTATCTTCTCCTGATGGTACTTTGTTCAAATCTTAATTATGGTCTGGTTTTATAATTGTAATCACCCAAGTGATTCACAACCAGGTTTGAGATATAATTCTGGATTGTAGAATTGAGATGTCATCATGTTGCATTTGCTAGGGTTTAATCTCCCCTAACCAAGGTAATATGATTACTTGCTTAATTGTTCATGTGCTCCTTTAATTACTAAGGACTTGAGAATTAGTTTTGTCTTCTCCCAATTAACTTCTATTACTATCCTCAATTTATCATTAAAGTAACTAAAGTGGTTATGGTTCTTTTTATAGTTAACTTTGGTTCTAATGATGAATAGTTTTCTCATCATATAAAGTATAGAGTTTGACTCTAAAGGTTTTCTTGTGGTTCTTAAGTGAAGAATAGGTGGAATGTAAATGTGGTAGGATTCTACTTATGATCACCAAGTGATTCACAAGTTAAGGTTGGGATATAGGCTTAGGGTTGCTTATTAATTACCTCCCTATGATTTCATGTGGTAAAGGTTATATACTTATCCTTTTAGGGTTTATCCTCAATACCTCAAGAGCATGATCATGGATTAGGCATGATCATCTTGTTCTTAATATTTTTACCTCAAGCTCTTAGGGTTTATGATCATTACCCAATTTATAATGATCAAGGTTTGGTTTCCTAAGTTATCTCTTAAGAATTAGGTTTCTCACTCCTAAGATTAAGTATTGTCTTGATTAACTAAATATAGTTTCTTTCTTATACTATCATGAATGGATATGGTTACCTCAACAATTTATATCCCAGGAGAATGTCTGAGAGAATAACTTATAGTTCTACTTAAGGAATGATGAATTAATCATCAGGATGTATGGGTAATTCTCTCCCTAAAGTTCAAGTGTTGCCTCAACTACTTGAGTGTAGCTCCATAGCTTGATTTCTCTTATTTGGGAAGGACTTCAATTCTAACCAAGGTTATTCTCCAAAGATAATGATGTGGTCACCAATATCTATGGGTAACATAAAGAGGTTCTTTCTCTAGGGAAGGTCTTGAGCAATATCCTAGGGTCCCTCTTGAAGATGATGTTGTGATCATAAGGATATTTATATCCAAGGTTTACCTCAAGGTTTGTCATTGCTTCTCTAGCAAAATAGGACTCTCACCTCTCTAGGTTTGTTATAAAATTATTTGGAATAGAGAAGAATATATATTCCTGGATTGATCTCCTTGTTTGGTTTATAAGAATGAAGTAAATGAATACCATGAGGTTCATGGTAGGATCATGGATTTGTTTAAGACATGGAAAAGATAAGTGAAGAATAGTTTCTTCAATTATTGTTACTTGATTTCCAATTAAATGGATGTTCATATGTTATGGCAAGGAATACCATGTGGTGATCTTTAATAAGATCAAGTAGTTGATCCTTGATTAATAAGTTCTTGTGTTGATTTTAATTCCATTTGATCTAATCCCTTAGATCAAATTCTCTCTACCCAAAACAAGGTTTTAGCAAAGTCACATTGAGGTTTATAGCGCTTGACTTGATGAGCTACTTCAATTCCACCAAGGTCAAGTGAAACTTCAGTTACTGTGACTGTTTTACTTTAAAGCGCGAAAATTCCCAGCATTTTCTATGCATGAATGCAATGCACACATCTGTTTCCTCTATTTTTGTAACCCCATTACCTGGGATATTACAGTCTCTACCCCTTAAACTAAACTTCGTCCTCGAAGTTAGATCTCTCTCACGTTTCCGAAGTGTGGATCTGGCTTGTGTAGACTACAGCTTTTCTCTAACTCCATGGTGATTTCACTAGATATAATTGAATATATCTCTTGTCCAGATTCTTCCTGGAATCCAATAGTGTTTGTCTCTGAACATTAGTTTCTTACTCCAGTTCTATGATTTTTCTCTAGAATCTAATAATACATGTCTCTGAACCATGGCTCTTACTTTGATTCATTGATTTCTTCCAACTATTATAATCTTGTTTCCTATCCCATTGAAGATTCAATGATTAGGACTTCTTCTTGTCCTGGTAGTCTTTATTGAGGACTAATTGGATAACATTCTCCTATTTGATAAAATAGGTCTTTGTTTTGCCTTACTACCAAAATTGCAGTAATGGTACTAAGTAAGGTACTTAACATGGAATGGTCGTGATGGTTTATTTTCCTACGAATGGATTAGACTCATTTAATCCATCCAATCATGGTTTATAGTTGATACCTATAACTCTTTTGGTTTCTTTAGGTTCCATGAAAGGAATCTTTCAAATAGACTTTAGTTTTGGTATGGTCAATCTACTTCAGTCTTTGGCCTTCTTGAGCTGTATTTGGTCTATGGTATTTTCTTCGTCCAACTTCATTAAACTTAGCTGACTTGAGCTATCGTATTTCTGAGTAAAGATTTCTCATTTTCTCAAGTTATAGTCCACTTCTTACTTCCTCGAGGTATAAACCTCGGCTCCTGGCCTGACATCCTTCTGAAAGTAGTGTTCGATAATCTTATGAAAATAAGATCGAACTTCCTCTCAGTTCAGACCTTCTGTTTCTATCTAGCTTAAAGTATTGAGTCATTGTACGTCCAACTCAATCTTTACTCTACCCCTTAGAGTTTCCTTATGGTCTTCAACTCCTTTTCTTCCAACTATTGGACTTATGGTTGGAATATTGGTCTGGTTCTAACTTATGGGTTTTACTTCTTCTAAAGTCTCGCGAAGAACGTTTGTGGTGTATCCACTCAATTGTGGACATCCAATGTGAATCTTTCGACTAAATGTTTATAGATCTAGCTATTTGGCTGACAAGATTTTTTTATTTGTTCAAAAAAACTTTTGTTACAAATAATTAAATCGTGGACTATTTGTAATACCATCTGATACCAGCTATGGTTATTATACCAACTGTGGCTATTTGATATCTAAAAATGGATTCTATTATAGGTTCTGATCAAATGGACGAGACATCTTCTGCTTTATCTGGCAGTATTGATCTTATACCAATTGTGGTCTTTTGATATCAACTATGGTCTTCTTATGTCTGCTATGATTTCATATATTATCTTCCTTCATTCAGGGTTTATTTTGCAAGAAAACCACTGGCTGACACTATGAATATAGTATCTTAAGTGATTTCCCATGCATTCCCTCTTCCATAATGGCTATGGTTATACTTCTACTACTCCATAGTCATCATATTTCTCACCTTCATGCTTCCTATGTACTAAAGTACTCCTCTGTTGAGGTAAAGCATGAGTTTTGATTGGTTCTTCCTTCGGAGTTTTGTGGTTGCTTCCCACAATTGTGCTTCCTTCTTCTGATGAACCTTCATCTTGTCTTCAGAATCTTTAGAATTCGTCACTTCCTCACATGAATACCATTACCCTCTAGATCTATAGCATTAAGTAAGAACTAGATATTGCAACATGCATTTGCATATCAAAGTCAAACTTCATGTATGGATCTAGTCAATCAATGAAAATCCAATAAAGTCCAAGAAAATCCAACTTTGTGCTTTTATAATACACATCATCATAAGCCTGAATATAATAGTTGAGTATGACATCTCTAAACATCAGGCTGAGATGTGTAGTATAAAACACCACATAAGATAGGTTTGTATCGTGATACTTAGCACAAATATGGGGAACTACTATTTGTCTCAACCTTTACCTTAATTGCACATTTGCAATGAGATAAACTTGAAACAAAAGTGGTCTAGGATAGTTAAGGTTAACCTAATTTTCTTTGGAAGTACTACTTGACTTTCATTTTGTTGAGGACTATCTCACATGATATGTCTAAGTTCTAACGTTGCTACTCTAAACACATAACTATGGAAATATAGCTCATATACTTCCATATGTTCTTACCATATAACTAGGGTTCTGATGTACTGGACACAGTTCCCATGGTTTTGGAACACAATTCTTGCACTATTGTTTTGCACTTGGCTTCTTATTGTACTCCTCTTAATTAATTATGAGGTTCTAGTCCATCACATAATGATTCTCAGGTGAATCATATGTGATTACTATTTCTACCATATAAGTAGACATATTTTTATTCCTATCTCTCTTCCTTACCTCCCATGATTGACTCATCATGGTCTATGCTACCTCACATAACTCAGAGTTATCACTTACTATCAATTGTTTCACATGTCTAGATAGTTTTACTTACTCATTACTTAACTTAGTCTACATCTTCTATTGGGATATCTTAATTATCTTCATCAATTGATATAATTCCTATTACCAGTCTGGATAACTCTTACTTAATCATAACATATGTTGGTACACATCTTCCACTAGGATATTTTCCTTATGGTTGTATCCTCTCTTTGGACTACCATGTATTGTATACCAACTGTGGTCTACTCATAATTATTTTAGGGTCTTAAGAGTATCCTACATAATTTGAGATTAGCTAGCTAACATTACTTAGGAAATATAGGTAAGAAAGGTTGACTCAAGTGTGTCAGGATTATTCTCAAGTGAAATCCATCTCAAGTCATAAAAATATTTGGTTCACCTAAGACAACTTCCTATAGACACTACCAAACCTATAGGTCTCCTTTAAAAGGTTTTAATCCTAGGTCAAAGCATTTGCTCTGATACCAACTGTGGTGACCCGGCATACCACTGCATGGTGTAGTATGCAAGTCTGATATAACACCAATGAAACACCGTTCCACTAGTATTATATCGCTCGAGTGGTACAACGAAACATATGCGGGTCCAAGGTATGTCTATAGAATTACAACATTGACTCTATTACATAAGATCAGCACAGCCTCCTACTTTACAATGAGGTAAAACTGCAGATAACTCCGGTTGAACGACTCGTAGTCTAGTCTTATCACGAACTCTATTTGTAGAGTACTTCACTAACTACAGAGGCTAAGAATAGACTCTAGCTAAATAGGAGCTAGGTTTAGGAAGCTAGTTCCCTTCTATGGCTTAACTAGGTTTTCTCCTTGTTGGATGTGGTATTCGGCGCCTCGACAGGGTCCTGTCTCGTGAAGTAGTTGTTGACTCCTCGGCCTTCGAGTTGCACTCGTAGGTCCTCCTTCGATGCCTCCATATCTAAGCGGGGATTTAAGAGTGGGATGAGTACGAGCGTACTCAACAAGTTCATTATAGGAAAGAGGTGTTTAATGCACTAGCTACGACATTAGACCAGAAAGTCTAATACCAATGCAAGTTTTCATAACCATTTCTTCAAAAGGTTGCTTTTATTCAGAAGAACTATGTCCATCAGCCTTCACCGGTTTACTAGAACTTCATGGAGCTCCTTTCCGGCCGCGTTTGCAGTTCCATATCCCGGAACAGGGAGTGACAGGTCACGATTCATTACACTCTGCAGAGGTGTGTTGCTTTACCCATAAGAGATCTTAACCTTGGTGCCAACCGAGCTTAAGTTCTCGTCCACACTTCCTTTGGTGTGAGGCCCGGTATAAGGTCTAGCCAATCATGTTCCTCCGCTACCTCGAACACCCACCCTTTGTTGCATGCCCCGACCCTGGGTCCTCGACGGTCCCATTATTCCCATAGATTTCGGGGTGGACCCCGACCACGACGACGATCCGGGATCGAACCAAACTCCTTCGCCGGTAGGCTGCAACCCATCATAGACCGCAATACCGTGGGGACTTAAGGCTTCCCCAGCCAACCGCTTGCTCTTCGAGCGACAAGTGTCTACGGACTATGCCGTGGGGACTTAAGGCTTCCCCAGCCAACCGCTTGCCCTGACAGATACAAGTGTCTACGGTAAAGCGCATCCGTTGATGAACGAGAGGTGGAAACACTTTTGACTACTCCGTCCCACTCCGTATCTTATGGTTAACACGGGTATTACGGCACAGGAATCACTGGACGACATTTGTTGTTGATCCTAGATGGATATAAACCCTTGCAATGGAACCTCCACCATATCAACACAATCCATGGTTCCATTGCCCACCACATTGTCATATTCATAGTTATGAAAATAGTGGTTTTGCTTTTTATGCAATAGTGATAAACATAGTACTTTGCAAGTAATTTGGTAAAAATACTCAAATGACATGAGCAAGCGATGAACTTGCCTTTCTCTTGACTGCAAGATTATGCAGGCAAGGTCTTCGATACGCAGTAACTCCAAATTCTGAAATAGCATCATCGTCCGGTAAGGACGATGTTTGAAAGATTGGCAAGGATGCAATAATGCATAAGTATGAGATGCAATCGCTCTAAGCGTGACCTAACCCCGATGATTTAGGATTCGTGAGTGGTAATGATTAGTTCAGGGTGTGTTGTACTTTTAGAGTGATTCACAAACAAGGTTCTTATTCAGGGTGGTGTTGTTTTAGAATCATAAGCAAGTGGTGAAATGTATAGTAACAATCATACACATCAAGGAATAGTGGTTGTATAATAAGTAAATAGCGGTTGTCAATTTTAAGTCCTATAGTGCATGGTTGATGATTATTTATTATATGTTTCAAAAGAATAACTTTTGAAGAACATGTTCTTTAATAAAGAACAAGTATGATAATTAAGTTGGTGGGGTTCTATGGTTGACTATGGTTTCATCTTGTTGGTGATAGATAGCTAGGGTTTATAGGTCCTTATAAGCAGGGTTGATGATGATTCTTTATTTACTTCAAAAGAATAACTTTTGAAGAACATACTTCTTAAATAATAAGAAGTATATCAATTAGGGTTGAGGTGGTATAGGTTTTACTGTTGGTTCTATTAAGTAAGGAATGATTGGCTCCTAAATAGGATGGTTGATAAGTATCCAACACTAGTAGGGTTTAGTGGAATATGGTTAGGGAATGCCCAAGATTTGGCATGGTTGCTCCTAAGGTTCATCATATTGGTGTTATGCTAAATAGGAATGAATAAGGGTGATGGCTTTGGTAATAGGATCTAGGTTTTACACTTGGTTGACCCTATTTAATTATTTAGGTCCGATTAAGATGAACACATGGGATGCTAATTGGTAGTGATAGGGTTCCCATATTTTATGTGGATTTGAACTAGTATTTAGTTGCTAGATATGAATCTATGATTACTAATGAAGTAACATGATCACATGTTACTTAGGGTTTTAGGTTTGGGAATCATTTTAGGGTTCATATGAAGTAATGGATCTAGGGTTCCTAATTGAATTAGGGTTTTGTGTTTCACATGAAATTATGAGGTTGTAATTTTCATTCAATATGAAATTAGGGTTTTCTAATTACCATGTAGTTCTATGATTAATAACTTCATTTTTAAGTTGAAGTTATTAGTAACTTGGAATTAAAAATAATGTTGAATTGGCATTATATTATTTTTTATGAATTAATAATTAAGATAATTATTAATTAGGGTTTAAATCCTCTTATTAAGGATTTAATAAGTTAAAAGTAAAGGAAAATTAGTTTTAATATTTTCCTGATTTACTTACTTGGTTTTTATTAAATTTAGAAGTTTTTCCTAATTATTGAATTTTAATTCAATTAGGAATAAAAAGAAAAGACTTAATTATTAAGTATAAAACAATTAAATTTTTATTAAAAATAAAAATTTCATATTATATTTTTATTGGATAGAGTTTACTTTTCTATGAATTTTTATATCTTAATTATATTTTTCTGAGTTATAATGATTTTTTTATGCATTTGCAAACTTTCAGCACTTTATGGAATTTTAAAATTAAATGGAAAACATGTTTGTACCGTGGCATACCCTAACCCTAGTCACTGACCTGTGGGGTCAGTGACACGTCGCCTGCCATGCCAGCGATGACTGGTCAAGTATGACCGAGTGTGTTGACTTCGCCGGCGTTTAAACGCCGGTGGTCACCTGGGGACGGCGCCGCCGATATACGGCCCCCCGGGACGTGCGAGTAGGCTTTTCTGAACCTCCTCAACACGCTGAATCCGATGGTGGTACTGGTTTTTCGAGTGGAGCACTGGAGCATCACCGGCAAGCATGCCCGCGGCGGAGCAACGCCGGCGAGATCTCGAATCGCAAGCTACCGTGGATGAAATTGCAAGAATAAGAGCTCTCTGGGTGCGCAAACTCACCCTGATGATGATAGGATGCTCGATGAGGAGGATTGGCGACGGTGGCGAGCTCGATTTCGAGAATACCGAGGATGACCGGAGAAAGGGAACGGTGAAATTGGCACAGCTCCGATCTCCCCTTGATGCTAGGCTTCTACCAGACGCTGTACACGTCGAGGCGCACCTCCTGGACCTCTGCATGGTTGCTGGGGCGGCTCCAGGCGTCGGCTTCATCTCCGACCCCGGCGACTACTGTGAGACGGTGGCGAGAAATAGAGAGGTTCGGAGGGCAGCTGAGTGAGCGGAGAGGCATTAGGGTTTCCCGGTGGTGCTTGGTGCGGTCTTATAGCTCACGGATAGGTCGGCAATGTCGGCACGACGGCGACGACTGGCCGGGATGCACAACGTGTTCAGTGTTACTACTGGGCGCGAATCTTGGCGGTTTTTGGATGCGGTGGACGCGTGAGAGGTTATGAGCACCTCAGGCTTGGTCCTTGATGTCCGCCCGCCCTTATCCTCGACGAGGAGGTGGCCGGCGAAGTGGTGCACGCCTTCGCCGTGTCGTCCATGCGAGGAAGACGAAGACCACGTCTTCGCACGATTTTTAAAGCAGGTGAAAAGGTATTTGGGTTGGATTGAGTTGGCCTGGTGGGCTACTGCTTTGAGGCTGCTCTGTTGGGCTACTCTTGGGTGCAGGGTGGCCCGAGAGGTAAGCCTCCCCTTCTCTCTTATTTTCTTTTCTGTTTTCTTTTTCTCTTTTTAGTTTTGTTTATTTGAATTCAAATTCAAACTTTGTTATTTTTGCAGGCTTCTCAACTAGGTTAATTTCATCAAGTTGCAGAACAATGATTATTATATCATTCTTTCTATTTATAATAAGTAGTTTATATCTGATTACATTTCATACTTGTTGGCTTATTTAAAATAGCAATTAAACATGAGTTTATATACTTATTTTACTTTCCTTTTTCTTATGAATTCAATCCTTTGGAATGATTAGAGTTGATACTTTGAACTCAAAGTATTACAGAGATTGTTATTAGGGCTTGGTTTCTATTTTGAGGATTTTGTCACTTGCATATGATTTTATGTGAGCACATATTTATTAGGGTTTTATCATTTCTAGTATAACCCCCTTATTAAGGTTAATACTATCACTACATCTGAAAGTATCTCAGTAGATATTGTTTCCATCAGGCTTATCTTGGTTATAAAGATAAATGGTTGATCACCACACATATAGTTTAATTATGAGTTTCAGCACTAGATATTTCTTAGGTTTAATTAGTGAAGCATAGAATTAAGCTAATGAGCAATTCTAGGGTTCTAATTATCTTCACCTGATGGTACTTGGTTCAAATCTTAATTATGGTCTGGTTTTATAATTCTAATCACCCAAGTGATTCACAACCAGGTTTGAGATATAATTCTGGATTGTAGAATTGAGATGTCATCATGTTGCATTTGCTAGGGTTTAATCTCCCCTAACCAAGGTAATATGATTACTTTCTTAATTGTTCATATGCTCCTTTAATTACTAAGGACTTGAGAATTAGTTTTGTCTTCTCCCATTTAACTTCTATTACTATCCTCAATTTATCATTAAAGTAACTAAAGTGGTTATGGTTCTTTTTATAGTTAACTTTGGTTCTAATGATGAATAGTTTTCTCATCATATAAAGTATAGAGTTTGACTCTAAAGGTTTTCTTGTGGTTCTTAAGTGAAGAATAGGTGGAATGTAAATGTGGTAGGATTCTACTTATGATCACCAAGTGATTCACAAGTTAAGGTTGGGATATAGGCTTAGGGTTGCTTATTAATTACCTCCCTATGATTTCATGTGGTAAAGGATATATACTTATCCTTTTAGGGTTTATCCTCAATACCTCAAGAGCATGATCATGGATTAGGCATGATCATCTTGTTCTTAATATTTTTACCTCAAGCTCTTAGGGTTTATGATCATTACCCAATTTATAATGATCAAGGTTTGGTTTCCTAAGTTATCTCTTAAGAATTAGGTTTCTCACTCCTAAGATTAAGTATTGTCTTGATTAACTAAATATAGTTTCTTTCTTATACTATCATGAATGGATATGGTTACCTCAACAATTTATATCCCAGGAGAATGTCTGAGAGAATAACTTATAGTTCTACTTAAGGAATGATGAATTAATCATCAGGATGTATGGGTACACTACAAGAAAAGTTGCCATGGCCGACGAAGTTGAAGTCGCGCCGTGGTTGCTGGTGTACCATGGCCGACGATTTTTGGTCCCTCCGTGGTGCATGTCAAAACTTTTTTTTCTCGTTTTTGAGGCCACCTAGCCCGACGAAAGCGGCCAAAACGTCGCGTATGGTGGCCCGGGACGTGGTGCATGTCGAAATCTCGGGTTCGCCGGCCGAGTCAACGCAAATCCGCACCGCCGAGGCATGTAGGGCCCAGATGGCAGCCTCTCTGGCATTGTTTTTTTCTCGATCGCGCCATCTCGTTCAACGTTCTCCGATCGAGCCGTTTACGATGCAGGATCATGGGTCCCGCATGTCATCCTCTATGAACCAAAATTCTTTCTATTCTTGGATTTTTTTGACCCCCTGATTTCTGCCTACTTCCTTTTTCTTTTGATCCCTTGCCGCCTTGGAAACGTTGAGACCGCTGCTGCTAAATGGGACCCGCATGTCATCCTCTATGTGCAATCAACTTTCTTTTCTTGGAGTTTTTTTTGGCACCTCAAATTTGGTCACTTGCCTTTTTCTTTCGATCCCCTGCCGCCTCTCAAACGGTGATACCGCTGTCTGCTAATCGGGACCCGCATGTCATCCTCTATGTACTATAAAACTTTCTTTTCTTGAATTATTTTTGGCACCTCATATTTGGTCACTTACCTTTTTCTTTCGATCCCCTGCCGCCTCTCAAACGGTGATACCGCTGCTGCTAAATGGGACCCGCATGTCATCCTCTATGTACTATAAAACTTTCTTTTCTTGGAGTTTTTTTTGGCACCTCAAATTTGTTCACTTGCCTTTTTCTTTCGATCCCCTGCCGCCTCTCAAACGGTGATACCGCTGCTGCTAACTGGGACCCGCATGTCATCCTCTATGTACTATAAAACTTTCTTTTCTTGAATTATTTTTGGCACCTCATATTTGGTCACTTACCTTTTTCTTTCGATCCCCTGCCACGTTTGAAACGTTGAGGAACCTCCAGGCTCATGGGACCCCCATGTCATCCTCTATGTACTATAAAAGTTCATTTTCTTTGTTTTTTTTCACCCTCTGATTTTTGGCAATTTCTTTTTTCTTTTGGTCCCCTACCGCCTCTCAAACGGTGATACCGCTGCTGCTAAATGGGACCCGCATGTCATCCTCTATGTATTATAAAACTTTCTTTTCTTGAATTATTTTTGGCTCCTCATATTTGGTCACTTGCCTTTTTCTTTCGATCTCATGCCACGTTTGAAACGTTGAGGAACCTGCTGACTCATGGGACCCGCATGCCATCCTCTATGTGTTATAAAAGTTTATTTTCTTTATTTTTTTCACCCTCTGATTTTTTGCTATTTCCTTTTTCTTTTGATCCCCTGCCGCCTTGGAAACGTTGGGTAAGCTGCTGACTCATGGGACCCGCATGTCATCCTCTATGTACAATCAACTTTCTTTTTCTTTTGATCTCAAGCCGCATTTGAAACGTTGAGACCGCTGTCTGCTAAATGGGACCCGCATGTCATCCTCTACGTACAATAAAGTTTCTTTTCTTGGATTATCTTTGGCTCCTGATATTATGTCACTTGCCTTTTTCTTTCGATCTCATGCCGCCTTTGAAACGTTGAGTAAGCTGCTGGCTCATGGGTCCCGCATGTCATCCTCTACGAACAATAAAAGTTTCCTTTCTTGGAGTTATTTTTTACCCCTAATTTCTGGCTATTTTCCTTTTTCTTTTGATCTCCTGCCCCCTCTGAAACGATGAGGACGCTGTTGGCAGGTCGGTCCCACATGTCATCCTCTATGAACAATAAAAGTTTCCTTTGATGGATTTATTTTGAACCCCTAATTAATTTCTGGATATTTCCCCTGCCGCCTTGGAATCGTTGAGGATGCTTCTGCCTCATGGGTCCCGCATGTCATCCTCTCAGAACGGTAAATGTTTATTTTCTTGGATTTTGTTGACCAAACGATTTTTGGCTTATTTTTTCTTTCGATCACCTGCAGCCTTTAAAACGTTGAGGACGCTGCTGGCTCACGGGTCCCACATGTCAACCTCTATGAACAATAAACGCTGAGGATGCTGATGCGTGTAGTTGACACGTCCGTTGGGAACCCCAAGAGGAAGGTGTGATGCGCACAGCGGCAAGTTTCCCTCAGTAAGAAACCAAGGTTTAATCGAACCAGTAGGAGTCAAGAAGCACGTTGAAGGTTGATGGCGGCGGGATGTAGTGCGGCGCAACACCGGAGATTCCGGCGCCAACGTGGAACCTGCACAACACAACCAAAGTACTTTGCCCCAACGAAACGGTGAGGTTGTCAATCTCACCGGCTTGCTGTAACAAAGGATTAACCGTATTGTGTGGAAGATGATTGTTAGCGAGAGAAAATAGTAAAACAAGTATTGCGGCAGATTTGTATTTCGAGTATTAAAGAATGGACCGGGGTCCACGGTTCACTAGAGGTGTCTCTCCCATAAGATAAAAGCATGTTGGGTGAACAAATTACAGTCGGGCAATTGACAAATAGAGAGGGCATAACAATGCACATACATGACATGGTAAGTATAGTGAGATTTAATTGGGCATTACGACAAAGTACATAGACCGCCATCCAACTGCATCTATGCCTAAAAAGTCCACCTTCAGGTTATCATCCGAACCCCCTCCAGTATTAAGTTGCAAAGCAACAGACAATTGCATTAAGTATGGTGCGTAATGTAATCAATAACTACATCCTCGGACATAGCATCAATGTTTTATCCCTAGTGGCAACGGCACAACACAACCTTAGGGGTTTACTGTCACTCCCCGAGTGTCAATGCGAGGCATGAACCCACTATCGAGCATAAATACTCCCTCTTGGAGTTAAAAGTAAAAACTTGGCCAGAGCCTCTACTAGAAACGGAGAGCATGCAAGATCATAAACAACACATATGTAATAACTTGATAACTAACATGACATGGTATTCTCTATCCATCGGATCCCGACAAACACAACATATAGAATTACAGATAGATGATCTTGATCATGTTAGGCAGCTCACAAGATCCAACAATGAAGCACAATGAGGAGAAGACAACCATCTAGCTACTGCTATGGACCCATAGTCCAGGGGTGAACTACTCACTCATCACTCCGGAGGCGACCATGGCGGTGTAGAGTCCCCGGGAGATGAATCCCCTCTCCGGCGGGGTGCCGGAGGAGATCTCCGAGAATCCCCCGAGATGGGATCGGCGGCGGCGGCGTCTCGAAAGGTTTTCCGTATCGTGGTTTTTCGCATCAGGGGTTTCGCGACGGAGGCTTTAAGTAGGCGGAAGGGCAGAGTCGGGGGCCGGACGAGGGGGCCACACCATAGGGCGGCGCGGGCCCCCCCTTGGCCGCGCCGCCATGTGGTGTCGCCACCTCGTGGCCCCACTTCGTATGTTCTTCGGTCTTCTGGAAGCTCCGTGGAAAAATAGGCCCCTGGGTCTTTGTTTCGTCCAATTCCGAGAATATTTCGTTACTAGGATTTCTGAAACCAAAAACAGCGAGAAAACGAGAAGCGGCACTTCGGCATCTTGTTAATAGGTTAGTTCCGAGAAAATGCACGAATATGACATAAAGTGTGCATAAAACATGTAGGTATCATCAATAATATGGCATAGAACATAAGAAATTATCGATACGTCGGAGACGTATCAAGCATCCCCAAGCTTAGTTACTGCTCGTCCCGAGCGGGTAAAACGATAACAAAGATAATTTCGAAGTGATATGCCATCATAACCTTGATCATACTATTTGTAAACATATGTAGTGAATGCAGCGATCAAAACAATGGTAATGACATGAGTAAACAAGTGAATCATAAAGCAAAGACTTTTCATGAATAGTACTTCAAGACAAGTATTAATAAGTCTTGCATAAGAGTTAACTCATAAAGCAACAAATCAAAGTAAAGGTATTGAAGCAACACAAAGGAAGATTAAGTTTCAGCGGTTGCTTTCAACTTGTAACATGTATATCTCATGGATAATAGTCAACATAGAGTAATATAACAAGTACAATATGCAAGTATGTAGGAATCAATGCACGAGTTCACACAAGTGTTTGCTTCTTGAGATGGAGAGAGATAGGTGAACTGACTCAACATAAAAGTAAAAAGAATGGTCCTTCAAAGAGGAAAGCATCGATTGCTATATTTGTGCTAGAGCTTTTATTTTGAAAACATGAAACAATTTTGTCAACGGTAGTAATAAAGCATATGAGTTATGTACATTATATCTTACAAGTTGCAAGTCTCATGCATAGTATACTAATAGTGCCCGCACCTTGTCCTAATTAACTTGGACTACCGGATCTTTGCAATGCACATGTTTTGACCAAGTGTCACAATGGGGTACCTCCATGCCGCTGTACAAAGGTCTAAGGAGAAAGCTCGCATTTTGGATTTCTCGCTTTTGATTATTCTCAACTTAGACATCCATACGGGACAACATGGACAACGAGATAATGGACTCCTCTTTAATGCATAAGCATGTCGCAACAATTATTATTCTCATATGAGATTGAGGATATATGTCCAAAGCTGAAACTTCCACCATGAATCATGGCTTTAGTTAGCGGCCCAAAGTTCTTCTCTAACAATATGCATGCTCCAACCATGAAGGTGGTAGATCTCTCTTACTTCGGACAAGACGGACATGCATAGCAACTCACATGATATCCAACAAAGAATAGTTGATGGCGTCCCCGAAACATGGTTATCGCTCAACAAGCAACTTAATAAGAGATAAAGTGCATAAGTACATATTCAATACCACAATAGTTTTTAAGCTATTTGTCCCATGAGCTATATATTGCAAAGGTGAATGATGGAATTTTAAAGGTAGCACTCAAGCAATTTACTTTGGAATGGCGGATAAATACCATGTAGTAGGTAGGTATGGTGGACACAAATGGCATAGTGGTTGGCTCAAGTATTTGGGATGCATGAGAAGTATTCCCTCTCGATACGGGGTTTAGGCTAGCAAGGTTATTTGAAACAAACACAAGGATGAACGGTACAGACAAAACTCACATAAAAGACATATGGTAAACATTATAAGACTCCATACCGTCTTCCTTGTTGTTCAAAACTCAATACTAGATGTTATCTAGACTCTAGAGAAACCAAATATGCAAACCAAATTAACAAGCTCTAAGTATTTCTTCATTAATGGGTGCAAAGTATATGATGCAAGAGCTTAAACATGAGCACAACAATTGCCAAGTATCAAATTATCCAAGACATTATAGCAATTTACTACATGTATCATTTTCCAATTCCAACCATATAACAATTTAACGAAGAAGAAACTTCGCCATGAATACTATGAGTAGAGCCTAAGGACATATTTGTCCATATGCTACAGCGGAGCGTGTCTCTCTCCCATAAAGTGAATGCTAGGATCCATTTTATTCAAACAAAACAAAAAACAAAAACAAACCGACGCTCCAAGCAAAGTACATAAGATGTGACGGAATAAAAATATAGTTTCGGGGGAGGAACCTGATAATGTTGTCGATGAAGAAGGGGATGCCTTGGGCATCCCCAAGCTTAGACGCTTGAGTCTTCTTAATATATGCAGGGGTGAACCACCGGGGCATCCCCAAGCTTAGAGCTTTCACTCTCCTTGATCATATTGCATCATACTCCTCTCTTGATCCTTGAAAACTTCCTCCACACCAAACTCGAAACAACTCATTAGAGGGTTAGTGCATAATAAAAATTCACATGTTCAGAGGTGACACAATCATTCTTAACACTTCTGGACATTGCATAAAGCTACTGGACATTAATGGATCAAAGAAATTCATCCAACATAGCAAAAGAGGCAATGCGAAATAAAAGACAGAATCTGTCAAAACAGAACAGTCATAAAGATGGATTTTATTAGGCCACCAGACTTGCTCAAACGAAAATGCTCAAATTGAATGAAAGTTGCGTACATATCTGAGGATCATGCTCGTAAATTGGCTTAATTTTCTGAGCTACCTACAGGGAGATAGACCCAGATTCGTGACGGCAAAGAAATGCGGAACTGCGCAGTAATCCAAATCTAGTACTTACTTTTCTATCAAAGACTTTACTTGGCACAACAAAACATAAAACTAAGATAAGGAGAGGTTGCTACAGTAGTAAACAACTTCCAAGACACAAATATAAAACAAAAATACTGGAGTAAAAACATGGGTTGTCTCCCATAAGCGCTTTTCTTTAACGCCTTTCGGCTAGGCGCAGAAAGTGTATCTCAAGTAACATCAAGAGATGAAGCATCAACATCATAATTTGTTCTAATAATAGAATCATAAGGTAACTTCATTCTCTTTCTAGGGAAGTGTTCCATACCTTTCTTGAGAGGAAATTGATATTTAATATTACCTTCCTTCATATCAATAGTAGCACCAACGGTTCGAAGAAAAGGTCTTCCCAATATAATGGGGCAAGATGCATTGCATTCAATATCCAAGACAACAAAATCAACGGGGACAAGGTTATTGTTAACCATAATATGAACATTATCAACTTTCCCCAAAGGTTTCTTTTTAGCATTATCGGCGAGATTAACATCCAAATAACGAGTTTTTCAATGGTGGCAAGTCAAGCATATCATAGACTTTTTTAGGCATAACGAAATACTTGCACCAAGATCACATAAAGCATTACAATCAAAATCTTTGACTCTCATTTTAATGATGGGCTCCCAACCATCCTCTAGCTTCATAGGAATAGAAGTTTCAAGTTTTAGTTTCTCTTCTCTAGCTTTTATGAGAGCATTTGTAATATGTTTTGTGAAAGCCAAATTTATAGCACTAGCATTGGGACTCTTAGCAAGTTTTTGCAAGAACTTTATAACTTCAGAGATGTGGCAATCATCAAAATCTAAATCATTACAATCTAAAGCAATGGGATTATCATCCCCAAGGTTGGAAAAAATTTCAGCGGTTTTATCGCAAGCGGTTTACGCAGTTTTAGCGATTTCAGGTAATTTCGCGCGCTTTGCACTAGGAGTAGAAGCATTGCCAACACCAATTATTTTACCATTGATAGTAGGAGGTGCAGCAACATATGAATCATTAGCATTGCTAGTGGTGGTAATAGTCCAAACTTTAGCTACATTTTCCTTTTTAGCTAGTTTTTCATTTTCTTCTCTATCCCACCTAGCACGCAGTTCAGCCATTAATCTTATATTCTCATTAATTCTAACTTGGATGGCATTTGCTGTAGTAACAATTTTATTTTCAATATCCCTATTAGGCATAACTTTCAATTTCAAAAGATCAACATCAGAGGCAAGACTATCAACTCTAGAAGCAATAATATCAATTTTATTGAGCTTTTCCTCAACAGATTTGTTAAAGGCAGTTTGTGTACTAATAAATTCTTTAAGCATAGCTTCAAGTCCAGGGGGTGTATTCCTATTATTGTTGTAAGAATTCCCATTAGAATTAGCATAACCGTTACCATTATTATAAGGATATGGCCTATAGTTATTACTAGAATTGTTCCGATAAGCATTGTTGTTGAAATTATTATTTTTAGTGAAGTTTACATCAACATGTTCTTCTTGGGCAACCAATGAAGCTAATGGAACATTATTAGGATCAACATTAGTCCTATCATTCGCAAGCATAGACATAATAGCATCAACCTTATCATTCAAGGAAGAGGATTCTTCAACGGAATTTACCTTCTTACCTTGTGGAGCTCTTTCCGTGTGCCATTCAGAGTAATTAACCATCATATTATCAAGAAGCTTTGTTGCTTCACCAAGAGTGATGGACATAAAGGTACCTCCAGCAGCTGAATCCAATAAATTCCGCGAAGAAAAATTTAGTCCTGCATAGAAGGTTTGGATGATCATCCAAGTAGTCGGTCCATGGGTTGGGCAATTTTTAACCGAGAGATTTCATTCTTTCCCAAGCTTGAGCAACATGTTCATTATCTAATTGTTTAAAATTCATTATGCTACTCCTCAAAGATATAATTTTAGCAGGGGGATAATATCTACCAATAAAAGCATCCTTGCATTTAGTCCAGGAATCAATACTATTCTTAGGCAGAGATAGCAACCAATCTTTAGCTCTTCCTCTTAATGAGAAAGGAAACAATTTTAATTTTATAATGTCACCATCTACATCTTTATATTTTTTCATTTCACATAGTTCAACAAAATTATTGAGATGGGCAGCAGCATCATCAGAACTAACACCGGAAAATTGCTCTCTCATGACAAGATTAAGTAAAGCGAGGTTTAATTTCAAAGAATTCTGCTGTAGTAGCAGGTGGAGCAATAGGTGTGCATAGGAAATCATTGTTATTTGTGCTAGTGAAGTCACACAACTTAGTATTTTCAGGGTTGGCCATTTTAGCAATAGTAAATAAAGCAAACTAGATAAAGTAAATGCAAGTAAACTAATTTTTTGTGTGTTTTTGATATGGCAAACAAGACAGCAAATAAAGTAAAGCTAGCAACTAATTTTTTTGTGTTTTGATATAAGTGCAGCAAACAAAGTAGTAAATAAAATAAAGCAAGACAAATACAAAGTAAAGAGATTGAGAAGTGGAGACTCCCCTTGCGGCGTGTCTTGATCTCCCCGGCAACGGCGCCGGAAATTTGCTTGATGCGTGTAGTTGACACGTCCGTTGGGAACCCCAAGAGGAAGGTGTGATGCGCACAGCGGCAAGTTTCCCTCGGTAAGAAACCAAGGTTTAATCGAACCAGTAGGAGTCAAGAAGCACGTTGAAGGTTGATGGCGGCGGGATGTAGTGCGGCGCAACACCGGAGATTCCGGCGCCAACGTGGAACCTGCACAACACAACCAAAGTACTTTGCCCCAACGAAACGAGTGAGGTTGTCAATCTCACCGGCTTGCTGTAACAAAGGATTAACCGTATTGTGTGGAAGATGATTGTTTGCGGAGAAAATAGTAAAACAAGTATTGCAGCAGATTTGTATTTCGGTATTAAAGAATGGACCGGGGTCCACAGTTCACTAGAGGTGTCTCTCCCATAAGATAAAAGCATGTTGGGTGAACAAATTACAGTCGGGCAATTGACAAATAGAGAGGGCATAACAATGCACATACATGACATGATAAGTATAGTGAGATTTAATTGGGCATTACGACAAAGTACATAGACCGCCATCCAATTGCATCTATGCCTAAAAAGTCCACCTTCAGGTTATCATCCGAACCCCTTCCAGTATTAAGTTGCAAAGCAACATACAATTGCATTAAGTATGGTGCGTAATGTAATCAATAGCTACATCATCGGACATAGCATCAATGTTTTATCCCTAGTGGCAACAGCACAACACAACCTTAGAACTTTCTGTCATTATCCCTAGAGGTTTTTCTGAATATTTTGATACCTTACGCATTTTTCTGACATCATATGAATTAGTTATGATTTTTACAAAATTAGACAAATTTGAAAAATGGCTTACGCCGTGTGGCCGTCGGCGTAGCCCTCTCTACACCTAAGGCCAAAGATATGCCGAGGGCTGCCCTCGGCGTAGACCTCGCTACGCCGACGGCAACGCTACGCCATGGGTGGCCGTCGGCGTAGCCCTGTCTACGCCTAGGGCCAAAGATATGCCGAGGGCTACCCTCGGCGTAGACCTAGCTACACCGACGGCAACGCTACGCCGAGGGTCGGACTGGCAGACTGGTTTGGCCGGGTCATACGTCGACGGCCCCGACTTTTGACCGTCGGCGCATAAAAGGCCCTCGGCGTATCGCGCCATTCCTGTAGTGATCTCCGTCTTAGAAAATTCCACGAAATTTAGGGCATCTCTATTCTGGCGAGACGAAGACGGTAGACATGGCCCCCTGATGGCGTGTATTTCACACGTTCGTTGGGGAACCCCAAGAGGAAGGTATGATGCGCACAGCAGCAAGTTTTCCCTCAGAAAGAAACCAAGGTTTATCGAACTAGGAGGAGCCAAGAAGCACGTTGAAGGTTGATGGCGGCGGGATGTAGTGCGGCGCAACACCAGGGATTCCGGCGCCAACGTGGAACCTGCACAACACAACCAAAGTACTTTGCCCCAACGAAACGAGTGAGGTTGTCAATCTCACCGGCTTGTTGTAACAAAGGATTAACCGTACTTGTGTGGAAGATGATTGTTTGCGAGAGAAAACGAGTAAAACAAGTATTGCAGCAGATTTGTATTTCGGTATTAAAAGAATGGACCGGGGTCCACAGTTCACTAGAGGTGTCTCTCCCATAAGATAAAATCATGTTGGGTGAACAAATTACGATCGGGCAATTGACAAATAGAGAGGACATAACAATGCACATACATATCATGATAAGTACGGTGAGATTTAATTGGGCATTACGACAAAGTACATAGACCGCCATCCAACCGCATCTATGCCTAAAAAGTCCACCTTCGGGTTATCATCCGAACCCCTTGCGGTATTAAGTTGCAAAGCAACGGACAATTGCATTAAGTATGGTGCGTAATGTAATCAATAACTACATCCTCGGACATAGCATCAATGTTTTATCCCTAGTGGCAACAACACAACACAACCTTAGGGGTTTCGTCACTCCCCGAGTGTCAATGCGAGCATGAACACACTATCGAGCATAAATACTCCCTCTTGGAGTTAAAAGTAAAAACTTGGCCAGAGCCTCTACTAGAAACGGAGAGCATGCAAGATCATAAACAACACATATGTAATAACTTGATAATTAACATGACATGGTATTCTCTATCCATCGGATCCCTACAAACACAACATATAGAATTACAGATAGATGATCTTGATCATGTTAGGCAGCTCACAAGATCCAACAATGAAGCACAATGAGGAGAAGACAACCATCTAGCTACTGCTATGGACCCATAGTCCGGGGGTGAACTACTCACTCATCACTCCGGAGGCGACCATGGCGGTGTAGAGTCCCCCGGGAGATGAATCCCCTCTCCGGCGAGGTGCCGGAGGAGATCTCCAGAATCCCCCGAGATGGGATCGGCGGCGGCGGCGTCTCGGTAAGGTTTTCCGTATCGTGGTTTTTCGCATCAGGGGTTTCGCGACGGAGGCTTTAAGTAGGCGGAAGGGCAGAGTCGGGGGCCTGACGAGGGGGCCACACCATAGGGCGGCGCGGGCCCCCCTTGGCCGCGCCGCCATGTGGTGTCGCCACCTCGTGGCCCCACTTCGTATGTTCTTCGGTCTTCTGGAAGCTCCGTGGAAAAATAGGCCCATGGGTCTTTGTTTCGTCCAATTCCGAGAATATTTCGTTACTAGGATTTATGAAACCAAAAACAGCAGAAAACGAGAGCCGGCACTTCGGCATCTTGTTAATAGGTTAGTTCCGAGAAAATGCACGAATATGACATAAAGTGTGCATAAAACATGTAGGTATCATCAATAATATGGCATAGAACATAAGAAATTATCGATACGTCGGAGACGTATCGGATCTTCTGCCTCATGGGTCCCGCATGTCATCCTCTCGGAACGAAAATGTTTCTTTTCTTGGATTTTTTACCAACAGATTTTTGGTTTATTTTTTCTTTCCATCCCCGCC
>NC_061512.1:162316993-162345680 GCF_022539505.1 Lolium rigidum
AAAATGTTTTTAGATCTACAACAAATCACTTTATGTGCTAATTTTTATCCGTTTAGCGTGTTGGCGAACGGTGCACCGAGCGCGCAGTGTACGGCCATTTCGCATCTCCCAAGGGGGCCATTTTTGTCAGATGGCAAACTGGATGTCATATTTGGATTCCTCTAATTTTTAGGTTCAAATGATGATATGGATGTTATATTTAGATTCCTCTTATTTTTCTGATCGATTTAGACATATTATTTGTGGAATTTTGATTTTCTGATTTAAAGATATTAATTATATCATATTAAATAGAAAAAAGACCAAAAAATAAAATCATTTTATTGCGAATTCAATTTTATTATTACTTATATATTCATTGTTGTTTACTTCAGTAATTGTTTGGAATTTAAAAAATAAAGAGGTCTGATATCACGGTCCAAGGATTAGTAGGGTTGATATGCTATTATTATCAGCAAGGTGTCAATTCATGATTGTAATTTGACCTAAGATTAAGTGTATTTAGAGTTAAAAGTGTATTGAGTGAAAGATAAACAAGTAAAATAAGAAAAAAATGGTGTAAAACAAATTAAAATTTGAAAAAATTAAAACTCTATGCCGAGGGTTTTGCCGTCGGCATATAAAAAAGAGTTTTTTTAATTTTTTTTAAATTTTTTTGAAAAAGGAAATTTAAATTTTAAAAATTTGTACCGACGGTTTTACCCTACGCCGAGGGCCGGGCTACGTCAACGATAATAGTGGCTCCGTCGAGGGAGGTAGTCGCCGAGGAGCTATGCCGAGGGCTGCCCTCAACGTAGCCTATGCCGACGGCCAAAGCAGGCTACGCCGAGGGTTCCCGGCCCTCGGCATATCGGCTCATTCCTGTAGTGAATTAAAGGAGAAGAAAAGGACCAAAGAGGGCTTCCTAGGATAAACTTGTGAACCAAAGAATCTTCTTTATTGTGCGATAAACAAAACACAAAACTTGTTACAAAACAAATAAAGACTGCTCACTCCGGTATCTAGGCTTAGTGGAATGTGACTGAAAGACATCGAATCGAATGTTTAGGATAAATTAACCCTGTAAGCTAATAGGAAAGACATGTTGATATGGAAATAAGGGAGGGCGACCATGGTGGACCGCACCGGTCATCGGCGGAAAGTCTACTTCTTACCCTTGCTCGAGCTATCTTTTGCATCCTCACTCGTCCAATGGCTATAAGAAACCTCTGCCCCTTTATCCTGTAGCTTAGATCTGTGAGACTGCTCATAGTGGGAGTAACATAGGTAGTAACATCATAACATCACACTTTTCAAGACAAGATGAGTCTACAATCTAATAAATATGGCATGCATGACACCATATATATGTAACTACCCACTATGAAGGTAGTAACATACACCATGTTACTACTCTATGTTACTCCCCACTATGACTAGTCTGAGCATGTGATAGATCTACATAAATTTGATGGATCTGATTGTAGATGATCCGCTACCAGGATGTGGTTGATTGTGATCAGTTTATATTGTAGTGTGTGATTATGATTGCTCTTATGTTGAATTGTTTGGATAGTACACATGTGACAATTAAATGACATTTGCCAGCTCTCGGAAGTGGCTGTTTGGCCCCGTTCTGCGACTCACATCATGGGTCTTAAAATAACTTCTTTAGTATTGTAACTTTTTCCAAAGCTTCAGAAGAAGCATACATGAACCAACTTAAGGTTGGGTGGTTAGGAGGGTGGTTGTACCCCGAGCCCACCAGAGTTCAAATCCTACATTGAAAAATATTATAACTTTTTCCAAAACTTAAAGAAAAGCATACATGTTTTTTTTTCTTCTTTCCGAAAGCACTGGTATCACATCATTAATTGTAGAATGAATGAGCACCATATCATCTCACAACCGACCTTTTTAATACCATAGCATCGTGCAACATCAGAGTTCAAATCCTACATTGAAAAAATATTGTAACTTTTTCCAAAACTTAAAGAAAAGCATAAATGTTTTTTTCTTTCAGAAAGCTACCTGGTATCACATCATTAATTGTAGAACGAATGAGCACCATATCATCTCACAAGCGACCTTTTTAATACCATAGCATCGTGCAACATCAGCTCATCATGTGTCTATATATACAAACAAAATATCTCTTGATTCTTGTCTATATTCCCGGGAGTACCAACTGGGAAACTAGATGTCGTCGTTGAAATTTTGGGAAGAAATGTTAGATAGAACTATGAGAGTGGGAGGCAGTAATAAAAGATTGTATGCATCAATTGATGTGGAGGTTGGAGCTAACCCTTTTTTGAAAAAAAAAAGAGAGTGGGAGGCATCGAGGAAGAAGATACTACCGCATTGGCCTTTTGCGGAGGAAAAAAACTCTTGTTGTCGGTTGGGAAGTTAAGAGAAAGAGTCGAATCCCGCACTAACAACAAGAGAGAACTACAACCCATGACTTGCTATGATTATGTTGCACTTTCGGATCTTGTGACTGTGGTCTTAAGCCTTCGTTTGTCGTGCTAATGTGGAGACAATCAACTCTCGTTGTGGGAGCTCAGCAGGAAAATCTTACTCATGTCAAGTTCGGTGCGTGTCATTGCGGTGCAATGTCAGAAACCACTGCTCCCTCCGTCCATAAATAAGTGTACGTGCTGGATTTTCAAGATAAATTAGTAAAAGAAGAGAAAATTGCATTGGGAAGATGCAACCAACATCTCTCGTCCTTTTTAATTATTTCACCTCCAATAGGCTATGTGCATGTACAAAATTAAGATAACATGTGCTGAATATTATTGGGTTTGATTTCCGTGCAATGAGAGACACCTTTTGCTAATTGAAAGTATCGAAAGAACCCTGGTAATCAGGTGGGTATGTGAGCATGCTCTAAATATCTGACACGTGGCTAACAGACGTTTTATAAAACGTTAAGAGGGTACTGGTCACGGACGCTTCTGTGCCTAGATTCTTATCTCTATGCCTAGCCTTGAAAAGCAAGCGCAGGAACCAGCACACGTCGCACATCGAACAGCAAAGCACCAAGCATCAAACAGTGAAACAAGCATCATTTTTTAGCACGTTCAAACCTCGAACCAATCTTGCATGCACGTACAAAACTAGCAGCAGCCTAGGTGGGACCTACGGGTAGAAAAGAAGCAAGAGAGAGCCATGTCCATGCATCTATTAGTTTTGGATTTAAAAGGGTCCCTACGGCCCACCATGAATACACTAGTATGAAACTTAGTTTATCTAGCTACGTGCGTTTCCATGCTAATGATCTGAGGTAAGAAGCTACTGCTTGTGGCAGCTTTTTTGTTGAACGCCAGCGAACAACACAGGGCACAGCGGCATATCGCTAGTTGCTTGCTATTTGCTGTTTTGCAATGTACTGGATATGTTGTAGGCTTGGTATAGTGTCTGCGCGCTTGCTAGTCAGAAGCACATGCATACAAGGTGACTCAGGTTGAAAAGGTGAGTTCACGCCGTTTGGTCGCCGTCTATTAAGCTAGAATCTTAAAGCAAATTCGACGATGGATGAAGGGTGCGTACGTACACATGTGATCACCAAATTCACTCTCTTGAAAGTATATTGAAAACATAAAAGTACACTCTTTCATGGATAAAGTTTGAGGCTAGATGTTCACTTATTTGAGGACGGAGGGAGTACTAGACAACACGCATTCTAGGAGTGACTAGATGATTCTTGCGATGTCTTCCACACAAACAATTTTCAATACCACTTCTTTGTGTTATCTCTAGAATCTTCTTTTCTGAAAAAATCGGAGATGCAAATCAGTGCCCGCGCCAGATGAGTACATCCACTAGTGTTGAATACTAGTTGTTAAAAAAACGATTAAACACCCCCGAGCAAATGTTGCACATAAAGTAGTAAATGTATGACAATATTGAAATTTAAATCATTTTTTGACCATGCACACATGACGGTCTTCAGATTGACCAGATGTGTAACATATCAAAACATCGAAGTAACCATTGAAAGAGGGAAAAAAGGCAACCAAACAACAAATAGGAGAATGTAGCGGAAGCTGATTTATATGAACCAGAGAAAACATAGCTAGATGCTCATTTCAATCAATAATACTCCCTCCATTTTTGTTTAAAGGGCGCAGCTCAAAAATCTCTGGGACCAAGGTATATGGCGATTGGAGGAATATCGTGGGCGTGGGACGTGAAAATCGCATCGGGGATTAAGGAGATGCGCCCTAACAAATCGCAAGAAAAACGCTTAGTAAACCCCACGCCCAATCAATGAGCCGTTTCCTCGCATGCATTGGTGGAGACAGTTCCGAGCCAAAATTATGGGGTTATCCTTCTTCTTCCCGCACTCCTTCCATTCTCCCCCGCTCAGTTTCCATCCAAAAGCTCGAGAAAAATTTCGTCCGATGAAAACATCGCGCCGATCTTCCCTGCTGCCAAATTGAAAACGAAAATTTCATCAGATCAAATCCTCCCGCCGATGTTCCCGCCAATGATCTCTTTATATAGGTGTGCAGATGGAGGCACACGAACACTGCTTCTCTCTTCCATCTCACTCCAATGGCGCCGCCACATCAAGGTGAATCAGATCGACGGCCTCCTTCTCTCGGCCTCCGTGGGCTTTTGCGGGTGGCTTTCCAACCCAAATCGCCGCCACCAGGAGCAGTTCCTCCTCCTCGTCCTCTTGGTATCACCGGGCGCGCGTCGATGCAATCTTTCTCCATCGGCACTGCCGGCTCCGAGCCGAATCCTCCTCCAACGACATTGCCTCGACGGCGCATCGGCCTCGCACGCCCATCTCATCCTCCGGCACCTAACGAGGCCGGTTCCTCGAACTGGAGTGCCTCCATCGGCGGGGCCGGGGCAGCCAGTGCAGGGGGTAAGTTATGCGTTCGTGGGGTTTAGCCTCGTCAATGGTGGCAGCGGGATCTCGTTCGGCCGGTGGCGGCGGGATCTCGTTCGGAAGTGGCGGCAGTGAGTCCATGGGCTTCACTTTCGGTTCCGGCGCCGGTGGCATAAGGATCATAGATGGATCCTCCCGTGCTGCCACCACAGAAGGTATACCCTAAACCCTAGTTGTAGATCATGTACTCCTAGTTCTTGTCCGTGTACGTAATGTTTATTTTTTGTTGTCATGTGTGCATGATTGAGGTGGTTGGGATATTAGGATGATATACCAACCACCTAATTCTCCTGGCACAAACATTTTAGATCTTGGATGATTTGCCTCAATTCAAGCAATGTTCCATAGAAAGATGCCCAAGACCCTACCCGAGATTGTCCAAAAGGTATTGCACTTAGTTGAGTATTTGCATGTCATGTTTATATACTGATTTCTTGTTTTACATTTCATGTGTCATAGGTTAATCAATCCCTAGCTGAGTGCCCCCATCAAAAGCTTAATAGGATCTAGTTGAGTCATCAAGCGTGCATGAGAGAGATCATCAAGCATAAGGGGTCTATCCACTATGTGGTTCCTCACTTGAAGAAAAAAGCACTAGAGAGACAAGGTCTTCTCCCGGTTTGTTCGACAATTGACAGAGAATATGTTGAGCAGCCAATTGAGCACTTGAACTCAACATGAGTTGTAATGGCAGATTTTCAGTAGCCTACTGTCTTTGAAAGGTTATTTACAATGTTATATTGGGACTGTCTTTTGCACTTTGAGAAAATACTAGTACTGCAATTTGGTTAGTCCAAGTAACATGTGATCAAGCCTCACGATCTTAGCACTGACATAATCCACTGCAACACAATATAAACGCAAATAAATTCATTCCATAATTCACATCCAAGATCAAGATTCATAATTCGCAAATAAAGTCCACTGCAACAAGATCATGATTCATAGAGACATGGCTATTATATTTCTTCCTCAACATGAACCCTAATTCATCTCGGTGTCAGGCACAAATGCATTGTCATCTTCGGCAAGTGCGGTGGTGTTGCGACCGCAACGAGAGCACACACCATGTTCACCTATTCCGACGGTCGTCGCGCAGTCCTTGCACCAGTAGTCGTCACAGAGAAGTGGATTTCCACATAGCTCACAAGGTACCACGTCCATTGGCACCGGCAGAGAGTAAGCAAGACAACGGAATATCGAAGAGTCACCACGCACACCACAGTTATGGCACATTGCAGGGAACATGCATCCATCACATGAAGATTGCAACGCAGCCCTCCGTCGCATCGCGAGATTAGTATTGCGGATGTACCTTGCCCTAGCCGAAATCCTTGAATCACCAGCTTCGACATTAGTCGCACGATCAATTTTCTGAAAAAGATCTTGAATGGTTGTGTAAACCCTCTCGAATTCATCCTCGAGTTCTTCCGTCTGGCCTTGTGTGACCTCCACCTCGTCATCGATAGCCGCCACCTCGCCATGGACGCCATCCACCTCGCCGTGGAAGAATTTCACCTCGCCATGGACGCCCTCCACCTCTCCCTGGACCTCTTCAACCTCGCTTGGCTTCTCCATGTTGCCTTACTGCTCGCTGGCTCAAGGAAGAGGAAGGAATGGCTACTCTTTTATACACCAACGAAGAGGAGGCGGTGGGAAAAGGAGACCAAGAGCTAGTGCATGAAACCAAAGGGCTTACACACGACGGCATGCAAATCATCTGCTTTCACACCTCCACAAAGCTCGACCTTGTTCCCACTTGCATGCACACTCCGGAAGGAAAAAGGAAAGAGAGAAATAACCGGGCCTAATTAATGACATGCGCCTTATTTGCGCCCTTTAAATAAAAATGGAGGGAGTACTAATTGAGCAACGTTTATTGGTCGAAAAAAGACCATAGGGGGCTTGGAACCAATGAATTTTTTTTTATTGCACGATAACAAACACGTAAAACATGTCAGAACACAAAATGCGAACCTCAAGACTACTCAATCAAGCAGTTAAGGTTAGTAAAACATGATTAAGAGACATCGAATTGATTGCAGGAGCAACTGATCTTGTAAGCTTATAGGAAAGACACGTTAATATGGAAATATGGGAGTGCGTCAGTTTTATCGAGAAAATAGGTTGAAACCCTAGCCTCTACATCAAAATGATGCACTTTTTTTTTTAGGTTGACAGAAGTCAACAAGGCCGGTGCAATCAATAAGAAGATTACATTACATGGTGGTAACATTTTTTCTATAATAGTTTCTCCCCCAGCATAATATGAAAATAAGGGAGCCGCCAGATTTTTTTAGCAAAGGTGTGATGGCAACTTTGAATTTTCGCCTAGCCAAATGGCAAATTGCCACTAGTCCGTTGCCAGCACATGCTTTCACACCAAGATACAGTAGCTCGCACCGTCATACCAGCCTCGAGAGAAAAATACGAATCCACAGTATATGCAGGATGAGCAAACGGCTAGCTCATGTTACACAATGAGTCACAGGAAGATACAACCATTTCATACTAGTGTTGAAATTTAACCCAGAAACAAAGCAACTCTAATTAGTATCCTATAGTTTGACCTTATGAGGTCATATTGCCACCAGATGTCAACAAAGGGTCAGGAACCCATTCCAAATGAAATAGCGGCTCTACTTCTTCAGCTAACTGCAAACAGGCCACGGTTATTTTTCAGCGCAACCAGCATTCTTCAATGCCTCTTGGGCTTCCCTGCAACAATATTTTGAGAGCAAGCACTCAGTGTGATTTCCATACAACTCCTTCTCCCATAGATTAATCGTAAAACAGGTGAGATCACAAAAATAATCTCGTTCACTGAGAAAATTTCCCAATTCAGCGAACTACTTTGACTACAAAATGAACAGTCCATAAATGACTGAACCCACGTGATATTCATCAAGAGACTAATAAATAATTTGCACTACAAGAGACAAAAAAGTGAATGAACCATCCTTCATGTATTTATAACGCCTCTTAATAGGCGCTGATCTATATATGATAAATAATTTGTAGTGGACATATCAAGTGAAAGATTTCATGAAAATATTGAACAGTTACCTTAAAGCATTCTTAATATCAACATTTGTACGGTCAAGCTTCAAGCCATCTTCAAAAGCCTCACATGCTTTTTCGTAGTCCTATAAGTAGGCACCAGCAGATTATCAAGTCCATGATCACCAAAAAACAGAGTGTAACACAAAAATTACCTTCAGTAACATATAAGCTGCCCCTTGTCGATAGTATCCTTTGGGCCATTGAGGTCGAAACCTTGTGCACTTAGTCGCATCAGAGACAGCATCTTCTCCTTGTCCCAGGCGTACGAAGCAGAAACTCCTATTTGCCAGCAAGATTGCATGCTCTTTTACTCTATCTTCAAGTTTCATTGCCTGCAGGGCACCATTTACATGTCATTTTTATTATGAGGTAAGCAGCTTGTGTTTGGAATCCTGACGTGCAAAAGTACCAACATACATTGGGACACAGATTTCTGTCTGCCCCATCAAGAGTAGGTAATCAATCTACTTGTGGTTGATAACCACAAATTCATAAAACAAAAATAACTCGTATCTGAATTAAAAAACAAAGACATTTTGAACGTTTGACAAAAAACGTATGGGAAAAGGTCAATACCTTTATAAGTATACATTTCTCGAACTGAAACAAAACATAAAATTCCTTTATGATCAACCAAAAATGTAAAGGTATTCTGCTGTCAAATAAAAATCTAAGTACCTAGCATAACTGTTTTGGCTTATTAACAGCAGCACAGTAGTCCCAAGTTTGTATTCTATAAATTCCTAAAACCCTTCAAGCAATCAACATGATGCACAATGACTTACACAAGTATACAGCTCCGCTGCTCTCAAATATTCCTTTCTCCTAAAAGCCTCTATAGCCTCCAATTTCAGTTTAGCTATTTTCTCGTCCAGTTCCAGCGGTTGTTTAACCTGGTAAAGAAGTATTTGTGGTCAGCACAAATGTGTAGAACCCACCGACAAGATGCTGCATTTAGGCACAAACAACTATACAACACATCCTCCAGCGTGGGTATGATTTATAATATTTTCGGTGTTTATGAGTATTATTGATATACATAGGAACTACAAAGAACTACAGAACAATGGGGACTAGTACGAAGATAATAATGTTATGCAACTGCAAGTATAGATAGAAGGAATCACGTACTCTTGGGTTCAAATTATAAAACTTCACATGAGAAATGATCCCATCAATACTCCAAACCGGCACAGTTGAAAGAGGTAATGTTAACGGAAATAACATTTCAACAATATCCCTTCTGCCATTAAGTGCGGCAATTTGAATTGCAGTTCTACCAAACTGCAGGAGTACAAGAGCTCATTAATTCCGCGATTAATCGTGTCAACATAAATATCAACTGCACTTGCAAAGAATTTATATATAACTAGCAGAGTACACATGCAGTGCTATGGACCTTAAATAATCATATACAACAGTAGCAAAAACGCAATGCATCATTCTCTTCTATCCCCGCTCACCCTGCAACACCTTAGTTTCGCCTACTGTCGCCATTGCAGCTGTCGGTCAGGTCTGCTATGTCATGTGTTGCTAATGCAACACCTTACTATAACCGGAAGAAGATAAAATATCGTCCTCAGTCTCCCATGTGCTCTCTCCTCCCGTGGCTTAGATCTGCCAGCAGTACCTTATTGCGCTGCTTCACTCATCTCTGCCAAGCGTGGGTCGCTATAGATCTTAGATGCACACATAAAGCATAGATCTTTCATTTTAACCTGCCTTTGTCACTATCTACTCACCCCTCAGCTCTGCCTCCAGCTGTGCTGCCACTACATCATCACCCTGTTTTGTTGGAGCAAACGATCTAAAAAGAATGACTGTAAGAAAGCATTAGCTTCCTTCTTCCTCTCTCTCTATATACCGTCTCTTCGGTCGTTGCACTACTGCTCCACTCTGATGTCATGTTGCTCCATGCTGCATCTCTAACCCCTCGCACCACACAGTCTTATTCAATTCAGCAGACCTCCATCAAGGTTGGTGACATATGGCGCCACATTATTCAGTGTCTCATTTCACTAAGGATAACAAGAGATTCATATATGACAATACCAGCATTCGCTGAAGATTATATCTCTAACTTAATTGCAACGATGCACCATGCTTAAATACATGGTTAAGCAAACGAGACAGACTAGCTTATGAAGAATAAATTTTCCTTCGACACGAGTAAACTTCTACTCTTGAAGTACGATTTGTCACAACAAAAAATACTGGAAAACATAAAACGATGACAAGCACATTATGTCGGAATGAACATGCTTTGATGAGAACATATATATATTGAGATGCACCAGTGTTATGTTAGTTGAGAAAGTGGAGGAAAACAAGAACCACAGATGGCATAGCTAAGACCTTTTGGTGTGAGGAAGGGGTGTTGGCACCTTAATCATATTAGAATTAAAAGTTGAAGACCGTTGAACAACAACAGTTACATAACCTTTGGGCAGAATCACAATGACATGATAAATAGTGGAACAGCTTCTCTACCAAATACGTAAGATAAAGTTTAGGTAAGCCCTCTAAAAGCAAAAAAAAAAAAAAATATATATATAGGAAAACAGCTGAACTCACAGCATCTGGAGTATTGGCATTGGCACCAGCATCTAGCAAGCACTTCACGACGTCAGATATGCCACTACTCGCTGCCACCATCAAATAAGTGACACCAATATAGTCAATAAAATTCACATCAGCGCCAGCCTGCAAAAAAGAATTATAGTGGTCATCCAAAATAGTGCTTGAGATGCCATCTACACTGATAACACAAGCATCGGGGAAATGAAGCTACCCACAAACTGCACTACTTAAGGAAGCTCCATCTGAATACAGATTACTGACCTTAATTAGTAGCCTCATGCATTCCCATGATTCTTTCTGCATGGCCATACCCAGTGGTTTAGAATGAAGGTTGAAAAGCATATTAGGCTGCAGAAAGGGGAGATATCAACTTATTATACTTGTGAAAAGAGGGAAAAAAAGAACAAAAAATAGTACATTCATAAGGAAACAGAGTCAGAGCTGCATGTTTCATTTCGAGAGAACTACATATATAGTCAAATGTTGAATATATTATGTGTATCTTGGTATAGATGGTGAAGCACAAGTACCACAGACGGAAGACGACAACATTTCAAGTTCAGGTTCCAGTGCAAAGTAGTCTCAAATGGTTGGTACATAACCTAACGGCCTTAACAAATAAGGATTTCCTTGGCACAGCACAGCCAAGGGGAGAACAAAGGAAGTGGTACTTACATCTGCATGGTGCTCCAACAAAACTTTCACCACGCCAGCTTCGCCTTTAGAAGCGGCGATATGCAACTGCGGTACCATGCACAGAGTCAAATAGATCCACATCCATTCCTCTTGAAAGCAGAAGTTCAGCATTTTCAGATTGTCCTGCAGATAAGGAGGTCCAGGCATTAGTTTCCTGTTATGATTTATGAACCTGCACAGTGACCCCATTTAGGACAAAGTTTCCAAACGTCATGATACTGGATATTTGAACTTTGAATTTGCATTATGATATTGCCACTAGCTTAAAACATCGGTTGGATGTTCAATTCTATGCATGGCGTCTAGAATCGTTGCTCTATGCATTCTCAATCCTCAAGTGGTCGAACAGAAACTGTGTCATTGCTTTTGGTTCCAATGGTAAATCATTTATGTGTGAGCTTTGCCGATAGACATCACATAGAAACATATGGTAATATGGAAACGTTTTCCATGGTAGTCAATTACTGAACCCTGTATTGTCACAGGCCCAGGTGACAAGATTGTGATTGTTCAAAAGCGGATCAAGTACTCCGTACGCCCCGGGGCTGTGACGGACTGACGGCGATGTGCGTGTGGGCAACAGAGAGCGAGAGATACCAGTCATTGCAGCACCATGTAGCGCTGACCCCATACTTCCACCAGCTGTGGGATCAGCACCGTGATCAAGGAGGTATCTTGTAGTCTCAGGTGTCCCATACATTGCAGAAATAAGCACCGCAGTTACACCTGAAAACAGAAAAAAACCAAGAACATCAACAGAACAGAGTTTGGTTAATGGACAGGACATTTGATCAGCTACTGTAAAAGCACAGGCCAAAGAAAAAACAACTGCAAAAGCAAGCGCTATTTTATTGGGTGTGAAATTGGCTGGGCGTTCACCTTCCATACACCAGCCCGAGTGGCAGAGAGGTGGGCCCTCACTGGGCCGGTTGACGTCGACGCGTACATCCTCGACGATGAGCCTGCAAACGTCCAGCCGCCCGTCCATGGCCGCCAGCATCAGCGCGCGATTCCAGACGCCGCCTTCGTTCTCCACGACGGCCGCCATCTCTACGCGCGCGCACGGCCGTACACACAGATTAGTACCATCAAATCGAAGAAGGAAACCCTAAGGAGGGGGCTAAGGGAGAGTGCCAACGGAGGCACCGCGGCGGCTACCTTTGAGGGCGCGGAGGTCGCCTTCGGCGGCAGCCAGCATGACTGGATGGGTAGCATCATTCTCCATGGCGCCCGATGGGGCGAGAAGGCGAGTGATTCCAGACACCGATAGGCGATAGCTAGCGGCAGAGTGCAGACGGCAGGTGGTAAAGCGTAGCGGGGAAGAAAAGGGGGCGGGCGACGGAGGAACAATGGTTTATTTTCTTTCCCTAAAAAAAGGGTTTCTTTCCTATTTGGTTTTATAAATGTATATATTTTCTACTATAGATTTGGTTAAACTGGACTTCGATAAAAAGCCCAAACGTAGGGTAAATAGAAACCGAGTAAGTAGCGTAAAGGAAAGAGGTCCAATAAAAACTGGCAGTCCAATAACCCTTCTAAATAGGCTAGAAGAAAGTCCACTTTTAGTCCTTATTCTAGTGAAAGTTCACTTTTAATCTAGAACTTCAGTTTGGTTTAAAATAAACCTTGAACTCTCATAATTATTCACATTTAGTCCTTATCTCGATTGAGCTAGGTGAATATTTGCCATGGTTTGCAAGAGAACTCAAGGTAACGATGCAAAAAAAAAAGAGACATGACGATACTGGTAGGCAAAGCAAGCGGGCCTCCATGGTCCGACACTTCAAGAAAATTGGCAATGAGAGAAATCGAGGGAGATACTGGTTTAGGGACGCAACGGTTTCGATGTTTGCATTTAAGATGTTGGGTTCGACATCTTAGCTAGCATGGGCTTGGTCTCGGTTGCTTGCCTCTTTCTTCTTTCCATGTTAGCGATTTTTTTAAATCAACCAAAAAAGATGAAAAGTGCACTGTTTTGAAAGTTTAAGGTATGTTCTAAACTAAATAAGTTTTAGGACCAAAAGTTAATTTCTCCAAAAGTTCAAGGACGAGAAGTGGACTTTCTCCAATATGCTATTAGGGCGGCGGATGGGGAATCGGAACCCAACTGTTGTAGTGTCCATCTGACACCTGTCCCAAAAGCATAAGGATGGCTTGGGAGTGTCGGACAACGCCCACAAACAACACCACTTCAGATATTGACAAGCAGGCCGAAAATGTCATAGGCACAATCACCGGTCACGCGGTAATCTTTCCTTAATTCACACCCACCTCGCCGGCTCCCCAAACGGGGGCTGCCACTTTTCCACCTAGCGATGTTGTGTTTCACCACACCCCCGTTAATGCCCCATCGCCTCGCCGCCTCACCTACCCCTCTCCCATTTTATACCCCTCCTGGTTTGCCGTGTCACCGCACTCTCTCTCTCTCTCTCCCTCTCCCTCTCCCTCTCCCTCCCCCTCCCTCTCCCTCTCCCTCCCTCCCTCCCTCCCTCCCTCCCTCCCTCTCTCTCTCTCTCTCTCTCTCTCTCTCTCTCTCTCTCTCTCTCTCTCTCTCTCTCTCTCTCTCTCCACGCCAGTTGCCTCCAACCAAGACCCAGCCCATGGCGAACAACGACGAATGTGCATCATCACCAGCTCAAATGGCTTCCATAAACTGAGTCGAGGTAGTTGCGCCCTACAATACCCACTTCATGTGTCCACCTAACACGAGGTGCGCGCACAGTTGGTACTTCAATGTCGATGGTATCACAATGCCACTAGTGCACACCAGTGAAAGCGGACTATGAAGGTGTACCATCACCTCCTAGAGATGACGCCAGAGCAGCGGGTTGACCCGATGTGGCACCTCAACAACTATTGGGATAGTGGTTAGTGCATCAATTTAATATGCTTCAACAACTTAACTTGGTTGATGTAGATGAACCTCATTAGTATAGAAGTAAATATTGCTTCATTGAAGCGTGGAATTTTTTTTCATCGAAACTTGAGCACCATATCATGTTTCTCACGACTGTTAGTTGATTGTTGTACTATGTTTTATTTTCTTTGTGAGATCCAAAAAAAAATAAAAAATAAAAGATAAAAAAATAGTAGTTTCACAAATTAAATATTTCATGGTTCAGCAACGTTGCTTCTACTGGTTAAAAACAAATGTAAATATTACTCCATCCGATCCAATCCATATTAGTTGCCACTAATATAGATATATCTAAATAAATTTTAATTTTAGGTATATCCATACTAGTGGCAAGTAATATGAATCAGACGGAGTTATTGTGCATTCTGGAATATTTGAGATTTGCCAACACTAAAACACAGTATCTCGTAAGTTCTCATATGTGGACACCAGCATAAACAAGCCACCGTACATAGGAGCCTACAGCTCCGCAAGCCAGATTCGCATACGTATCGTTTGCAAAATGAGTCGCCCAAGATATAACCAGTTTGACACTTTGTTGACGCTTCACCCTAAACAAAAAAGCAGAACTGAAATTAACATTACTCCTACTATAGTCTGAGCTCATTCGGCCCTATTTAAACGGTGAGTGACGCCAGACGTCAAGAAAGACACACGGACCCGTTCCAAAGAGCGGATCAATTTCTTCAGCTAATTCACTCCAAATAGGTCGTTTTTTTCGATGCAATCAGCACTCTTCAATGCCTCTTGGGCTTCCCTGTAACAACAATATGTTGAGTAAGGAATTGATGTCATTTAGATTAATCATAACAGAAGGTATTCAGCTTTGCACTAGTAAGATCACGAAAAATAATCGTTCCCTGAGAAAGTTTCAATTCAGGGAGATGGAAGCGCGGCTGCTGGAACCGGCGATGTTAGCTCTTGCACTAACCCAGCGAGCTTCTCATAGCCCCTCGCCTGCGACGTTCACTTCAACAAAAACCATTGTCTACCGTGGAGGAAGAGACAAGGATAGAAATGATTGATCGGTAGCTGCCGCTAGGAGAAGCATCTCAAACGCGTCCGGGTCGAAATATGGCTTTCAAATTAAGTTCCCAATTAGTAGATGCTGCTAAAGGGAGTGGGGGTGCCATACACAAAAAGGAAGCGACTCATAGAATGGCAGAGGCAAATAGAGCTCTTGCACATTTTCATTACACACATGATTTTGTTTTCTTTTTTACTCAGACCAAGCGTGCATTACGAGAGCTAACGATATTTGGTACTCTGACAGACTTCAAGGGAGACCACATGATGCTAAGGTTAGTTAAGACTTAAGACTCGGCGCGCCTATGAGCACTGCCACAGCCTGCCACTCTTGGCATGTGCCGGCCATTCATGACCTGTACCTAAGACAGAGGTTTAGCTGATGCTCCCGGTAATTAGATTGTCGCGGCGGGAAACCGGTAAAATGGAGACCGAATCTAGATGCTCAATTAAGCGGGGGGAGGGGGGGCATAGCCACCCGCCCACCCGGTGGCAATGCAGCATTAGCCATCTATCAAATTAGAGATTTTAAGAAAACATTGAAAAATTACCTTAAAGCATTCTTAATATCAACATTTGTACGGTCTAGCTTCAAGCCATCCTCAAAAGCCTTGCATGCTTTTCCGTAGTCCTGTAAGTAGGCATCAGCAGATGACCAAGTCCATGATCATGAAAAACAGAATGCAACTACTATTTTTACCTTCAGTAACATATAAGCTGCCCCTTGTCGGTAGTATCCTTTAGGCCAATAAGGTAGACACTCTATGCACTTAGTAGCATCGGAGACAGCATCTTCTCCTTTTCCCATGCGCAAGAAGCAGAAACTCCTATTTGCCAGCAAGAACGCATGTTCTTTTACTCTATCTTCAAGTTTTAGTGTCTGCAGTACACCATTCACATACCGAGTTTATTATGAGTTAGTTGAGCATCTTGTGTTTGGAACGCTTACATACAAAAGTACCCAGATACATCAGGAGACAACTTTCTGCCTGTCTCACCAAGAGCTGGTAATCGACCTGCCTACCATCGGTAACCACAAATTTATAAATGAATAAAAACTTGTAACTTCTGAATGCAAATTAAAATTCGTTGACGATTCAATCTTTGCAAAATATATGTGGATAAGTTCAATACCTCTATGGATACTCATGTATCTAACTGAAACAGAAGACAAATTTCCTTTATGATCAACGAAAGTTCCATGGAGTTACTTGCTGTATAATTTACCTTTTGTTACTTTATAATACTCGTTTGAATATCATGTACTACAAAAAAATTTGGTAATCAACACCGTTTATTATATTTTAAGCATAAGTACATCAATATGACTAGCCGGTCCTAGAGATAAGGACAACCAGAATGAAAATAAAAGGTACATTGAAAACAGTCTTGATTGAAAATCCATAGGGACACACCGATCTAAAGCACCCATACATGTCATTGGGAGTTGATCATCTACTATGTACTTCGCCATTCAGCAAGTTATGTGGAGTTGATATTATAAATAGAGTGATGGATTTGTGGTGGTTATATACCTCTTTAGATACTTCACATGCCTTTTATTACAATGGAGTAGAGTAACACATCCCATTCTAACCGTAATAAATGATGTAATGAAGGGCGCTAATATGGTCTTTTCGGTAGGTGTTTGGTTGGTACCATGCACTAGATTGGCAAGAAAATTAACTGAGAGTGGGGAAAGGGGCCCGTGAACGCCAAAAGCTGGCAATCAACCAAACAAAGGGATGGACATTGCAAAGAAATTGGCAATTGAGTTTGAACACAAAACAAAAATATTATACGAGTAGTGTGATATTTTAACCCCGTCCGATGGCATATAACCATATGCTATCCACTGTGAGTTAGATCAAGCTTTGAGCTTTGCATGTTTTATGTTTCTACACTATGCAGCATTGTACTGACCGTGATGAGCTAATTCATATTTAGCTTATACGGCATTTATACCATATGCATATCAGGCAATGAGTTATTAAGAGTCAAGTCTAGACTTGGCGGCACTGTATAATTGATTTCATCCAAGACGTGGAATGGGTATGTGCAAAAAACAAGATGACGGAAATACGAAAATTCTAAAAGCGCAAACTGCCTATGGATCTAGGGGGTATGGCCCACAGGGCATAGCAACATACTCTCTCCATCACAAAATATCTTGCTTATAAGTTTTAGTCGAAGTCAAACTTTGTATAGAGTTAGACAGACTATATAGCAAAAATTATTATTATCTATGATATGAAATGTATATAATATGAAAATGCATTTCACTGTAATTCTAATAATATTGATTCCATATTATAAAAGTTGGTATATTTCGTTATATAATTGATCAAACTTTACAAAGTTCGACTTTCACGCAAAATTATGCGCAACATAAATTGGGGTGGAGGGAGTATTTCCAATACATTACATGCGTCTTAGTTGTTCAGCAAGACCCTCAAATGACATATATCAGGAACCCACATAGTATTATATATCTTCTTAAATATATGATCGTAAAACAAAAAAAAATACCAACTATTTTGGAAAGATCTCGAGTACTCAAAGAAGGGATATTGAACTAGTTTACAACTTTACATGATAGAACAGAGGACATTTAACCATTGATCACACTTAATGCATTTCTGCCATACTTGCTAGCTAACAAAGTAAAGGTGGTCTACTTGTTAAATAAAAATCTCAGTACCTGGCACAAACAGATTTTGCCAAATTAAGGTAGCATGAAAAGTAAACTATAGACACAAGTTTTTATTCTAGAAAATCGCAACAGCTTTCAAACAATCAACATGATGCACAATGACTTACATAATGATACAGCTCTGCTGCTCTCATATATTCCTTTCTCCTAAAAGCCTCTGTGGCCTCTGATTTCACTTCCGCTATTTTCGCTTCCAGTGCCAGCGGATTTTTAAACTGGTAAAGAAATATTTGTGGTCAGAACAAATATGTCAAATCCATAAACAAGATGCTGCATTTAGAAACTAATAAGATGCAACACATCCCCCAGCATGGGTATGCTTGAACATAACATTTTCAGTGTTTATGAGTATCATTAGTATGCATAGGAAGAACTACTGGACAATAAGACTACAATGACGATAAATAACATTCGGCAACCGCAAGTACAGATGTAAGGAATCACATACTCTCGGGTTCAAATTAAAAATGTTCACATGTGAAAGGATTCCATCAATACTCCAATCCGGCACAGTTGAAACAGGAGAAGTTAACGGAAATAACATTTCAACCATAGCCCTTCTGCCATGAAGAGCAGCAATTTCAATTGCAGTTGTACCAAACTGCAGGAGAAGAGTTGGTTAATTTTGCATTAGATCATCAGCATAAATAGCAACTGCACTTGCAAATAATTAACTAGCAGAGTACCCATGCACTGCTATAGATATTAAATAACCATATATACAAAAGTAGCAAAAACACAATGCATCATTTCCTCTGCCACACCATGGCTTTACCTCCTGTCACCATGGCGCATGCCAGTTGGCTCTGATATCTCATGTGTTGCTAATTCTAACATCATCTTCATCCTCCCCTGTGCTCTCTCCTCCCATGGCATAGATCTGCCACCACTACCTTACCGCTCTGTTCCACTTATGTTTGCCAGGGTGAGGGTGCTATTTATCTTAGATACACACATAGAGCACGACCACGAGAAGACAAATATTTGACTTTGGCCCCATCATGCACTCAATCATCTGCTCTGCCTCTCGTGTGTTTCCACTACATCACCACACTATTTTGTTAGTGCATACGATTCTGCGGATTCTAAATAGAATGACCGCAAGAAGGCGTTACTGTATCCGCCTCCTTCCACCTTTCTCTCTCTATGTCGTCTCACGGATCCGTTTCTGGTTCCTCGGTCATTGCACTAGCGCTCCACTCTACTGTCTCATTGCTCCATGCCGCATCGTGCAGCCCCTCGCGCAACACTGTCTTTTTCAATTTACCAGGCCTCCATAAGGTTGGTCGCTTATGGAAGCATTAAGTGTCTCATTGCACTACAGATAGTAACTAATCCCAACATTCACTGGAGATTATTACATCTCTAATTTAAGTGCAGCAACACACTGTGTTTAAATACACAGTTAAGCAAAAAACCACAGTAGATTCTAAACAATAAATTATCCTTTGACAGGAGTAAACTTCCACTCTTGAAGTACAATGAGACACAACGACTACAAGGACATTGTTGAAAAAATGTATGAGAACTTGAACGTGCTTCAATTTGAAATAGTAGAAGACACAGAGTACGATACACCGGTATTATTTTACTTGAAAAACTGGAAGTAAAAAAGAACCACGGATGGTATAGCTAAGCCCTGTGGGTGTGAGATATATGGGATGGGAAGGGTTGCTGATACCATGACTCGTATTAGAACTGGAAGTTTAAGACATTTCAACAAGTAGTTAGTTGGCTACATAAGAACTTCACAAAATCACAATGGCATGATAAAAGGTGGAACAACTTCCTCACTAAATACGTATGATGAAGCTTAGCTAAGTCCTCCAAAAAAAAAATCCAAAGCAGGAAAATTGGAGAACATCTGAACTCACACCATCTGGAGTATTGGGATTAGCACCAGCATCCAGTAAGCACTTCATGATGTCAGGTAAGCCATTATTTGCCGCCACCATCGTGTAAGTGACACCATTATAGTACAAGAAATTCGGATCAGCACCAGCCTGCGTACATGAATTATTATCTGATCATCGCTTGAGATTCCATCTACACAGAAAATTACGCACAAAGAAAAGGAAGGTGCCCGCAAACTACGCTACTTAAGAAAGCTCCATATGAACAAAGATTACTGACCTTAAGGAGTAGCCTCACGCACTCCAATGATTTATTCTGTATGGCCAAACCCAGTGGGGTAGAATCAAGGTTTAAAACCTTGTTAGGCTGCAGAAAGTGGAGATGTCAACTTATTATATTGTAGAAGGAGAAAATGAGAAAAAAGACCATTCGTAGGAAAACAGAGTCAGAGTTAGCATATTTCACTTCTGCAGACAAGGTGAACCTGTTTCACTTTGAGAGAGCTACATGTAGTAAATAAAATGTTGAATATATGTGTAGCTTAGTATAGATGGTGAAGCACAAGTACCACAGAGGGTACACCACAATTTTTCCATTTAAGATTCCAATGCGAGATAGTCTCAGATGGGTGCTACACAACCTAACGGCCTTAACAAATAAGGATTTCGTTAGCGCAGCCAAGGGGAGAATAAGGAAACAGGTGCTTACATCTGCATGGTGCTCCAACAAAAGTTTCACCGTGCCAGCTTCACCTTTAGAAGCTGCAACATGCAACGCGGTTCCATGCACAGAGTCAAATAGGTCCACATCAATTCCTCTTGAAAGCAGCAGCTCAATGGTTTCGTATTGTCCTGCAAAGTAGGTTTTATAAAGTATCAATTAGGGGACCAGGCATTAGTTTCCCGTTAGAACGAATTTCTAAATGTCATAATATTGAGAATACAGATATTTAAACTTTAATTTGTATATTCAGATGTTGGAAAATAGAGCAAATCATCAGTCTTATACAGATATTTAAACTTTAATTTATATTTGTACATTATAGAACAAACCGTCAGCCTATGAGCAAACAAGACCTTCTAGAGCAAACAACACTTTATTTTGAAACCTCAAGTGGCTGAACGCGAACTCTGTCATTGACTTTGGTGCAATCATTAGATCATTTATTACACGCGTGCTTTGACATCATACAGAAATATATGGCAAGATAGGCTAATATGGAAAAAAATTGGCATGATTGGTCATAGGTGCCAATGCTCAATTTCCATGTCACCGGGGTGACAAGATTGCAGGCGGTCAAAAAACAGAAATCCTCCATACTCGAGTGGGATTGGTGCATACCGTTGAGCACAGCACCATGTAGAGCTGTTCCCATACTTCCAGCAACCGTTGGATCAGCGCCGCAGTCGAGAAGATATCTCGTGGTAGCAGCTGTCCCAAGCATTGCAGAAATACACACTGCGGTGTGGTTACCTGAAACCAGAGCACGTACGGACATGAGGTTCTGGGAGGAATCGAACCACTATACTAACTAGTCCTGCATGTCATTGACGGAACAAAGTTTAAAATTAATCAGGGGAAGGACATTTTATCAGCCACTGTAAAAATTAATTGCTATTTGGTGTTCAATTTTCCAACCACCAGATAACCGAAACCCATGCATTTCGATGCAGAGTTGCAGATTCGAGTAAGTTGAGTGATTGGTGTCCAGTTTACACATAAACCAAAATAGATTTCTGCTGCTCCTAGTTTGGCCCGAATCGAAGCGAAGAGAGAAGGGCGAACCTTCATCGTCACTGATGGGTTGGTTGACGTCGACGCGGACATCCTCTACAATCAGCCTGCAGACGTCCAGCCGCCCTTCCATCGCCGCCAGCATGAGCGCGCGGTTCCAGATGCCGCTTTCGTTCTTGACGACGGTCGCCATCTCTACGGGCGCGCGCCACATTTCCACATTACCGTCAAATTAAGAAATAAATAAACCCTAGGGGCAAAGGGTGAGTGCTAGTTGAGGGAGAAGCCAGCGGCGGCGCCGAAGCAAGGCGGCTACCTTTGAGGACGCGGAGGTTGCCTTCGAGGGCGGCCCGCATGATTGGGTGGGGGACAAGATCCTTCTCCATGGCAGAAGGTGAGTGCTTCGACGAGACCCCCATGGCTGGCTGGCTAGCGGCAGTGGTAGACGAGACGACGACTACGGTGGGACTGGGTGGGCAGCGCACGGTGGTGGCCGATCGCCGACTGGAAGAAACCCTATTGCTTCGTGCGCCTCGTTCACATTGCAGGCCCAGTAAGGCCCCCTACCGTGGGCCGATGCTCACGGGGAGGGCATATCTTATTTGACGCTCAACACGAAGGATGTCTCGTTAACGCATACCCCACCGAGAGCATGGGCCTGGCCCGTTAAGCAGTGACGCCAGAGTTGAAGAAGACCACATCGTCGGAGGTGGGGACTGGCGCGTAGTTGACGTGGGAGTTAGAAATCTTTGTGGTGTAGCTTTTCTTCAGTTCCCCGGCAACGGCGCCAGAAAATATGCTTGATGGCGTGTATTTCACACGTTCGTTGGGGAACCCCAAGAGGAAGGTATGATGCGCACAGCGGCAAGTTTTCCCTCGAAAGAAACCAAGGTTTATCGAACCAGGAGGAGCCAAGAAGCACGTTGAAGGTTGATGGCGGCGGGATGTAGTGCGGCGCAACACCGGGGATTCCGGCGCCAACGTGGAACCCGTACAACACAACCAAAGTACTTTGCCCCAACGAAACAGGTGAGGTTGTCAATCTCACCGACTTGTCTGTAACAAAGGATTAATCGTATTGTGTGGAAGATGATTGTTTGCGAGAGAAAACGATAGAACAAGTATTGCAGACAGATTTGTATTTCGGTATTAAAAGAATGGACCGGGGTCCACGAGTTCACTAGAGGTGTCTCTCCCATAAGATAAAAGCATGTTGGGTGAACAAATTACGGTCGGGCAATTGACAAATAGAGAGGGCATAACAATGCACATACATGGCATGATAAGTATAGTGAGATTTAATTGGCCATTACGACAAAGTACATAGACCGCCATCCAACCGCATCTATGCCTAAAACGTCCACCTTCGGAGTTATCGTCCGAACCCCTTCCAAGTATTAAGTTGCAAAGCAACAGACAATTGCATTAAGTATGGTGCGTAATGTAATCAACAACTACATCCTCGGACATAGCGCCAATGTTTTATCCCTAGTGGCAACAGCACAACACAAGCTTAGAACTTTCTGTCACTGTCTCAGGTGTCAATGCAGGCATGAACCCACTATCGAGCATAAATACCCCCTCTTGGAGTTAAAAGCAAAAACTTGGCAAGAGCCTCTACTAGTAACGGAGAGCATGCAAGATCATAAACAACACATATGTAATAACTTGATAATTAACATAACATGGTATTCTCTATCCATCGGATCCCGACAAACACAACATAGAGTATTACAGATAGATGATCTTGATCATGTTAGGCAGCTCACAAGATCCAACAATGAAGCACAATGAGGAGAAGACAACCATCTAGCTACTGCTATGGACCCATAGTCCGGGGGTGAACTACTCACTCATCACTCCGGAGGCGACCATGGCGGTGTAGAGTCCTCCGGGAGATGAATCCCCTCTCGGCGGGGTGCCGGAGGAGATCTCCGAGAATCCCCCGAGATGGGATCGGCGGCGGCGGCGTCTCGGTAAGGTTTTCCGTATCGTGGTTTTTCGCATCGGGGGTTTCGCGACGGAGGCTTTAAGTAGGCGGAAGAGGGCGAGTCGGGGGCGACGAGGGGCCCACACCACGGGCGGCGTGGCCCCCCCTTGGCCGCGCCGCCTTGTGGTTTGGCCACCTCGTGGCCCCACTTCGTATGCTCTTCGGTCTTCCGGAAGGTTCGTGGCGAAATAGGCCCCCGGGTCTTCGTTTCGTCCAATTCCGAGAATATTTCGTTACTAGGATTTCTGAAACCAAAAACAGCAGAAAACGGGAGCGGCACTTCGGCATCTTGTTAATAGGTTAGTTCCGGAAAATGCACGAATATGACATAAAGTGTGCATAAAACATGTAGGTGTCATCAATAATATGGCATAGAACATAAGAAATTATCGATACGTCGGAGACGTATCAAGCATCCCCAAGCTTAGTTACTGCTCGTCCCGAGCAGGTAAAACGATAACAAAGATAATTTCGAAGTGACATGCCATCATAACCTTGATCATACTATTTGTAAACATATGTAGTGGATGCAGCGATCAAAACAATGGTAATGACATGAGCAAACAAGTGAATCATAAAGCAAAGACTTTTCATGAATAGTACTTCAAGACAAGTATTAATAAGTCTTGCATAAGAGTTAACTCATAAAGCAATAAATCAAAGTAAAGGCATTGAAGCAACACAAAGGAAGATTAAGTTTCAGCGGTTGCTTTCAACTTGTAACATATATATCTCATGGATAATTATCAACATAGAGAAATATAACAAGTACAATATGCAAGTATGTAGGAATCAATGCACAGTTCACACAAGTGTTTGCTTCTTGAGGTGGATAGAGATAGATGAACTGACTCAACATAAAAGTAAAAGAATGGTCCTTCAAAGAGGAAAGCATCGATTGCTATATTTGTGCTAGAGCTTTTACTTTGAAAACATGAAACAATTTTGTCAACGGTAGTAATAAAGCATATGAGTTATGTAAATTATATCTTACAAGTTGCAAGTCTCATGCATAGTATACTAATAGTGCCCGCACCTTGTCCTAATTAGCTTGGACTACCGAATCTTTGCAATGCACATGTTTTAACCAAGTGTCACAATGGGGTACCTCCATGCCGCCTGTACAAAGGTCTAAGGAGAAAGCTCGCATTTTGGATTTCTCGCTTTTGATTATTCTCAACTTAGACATCCATACCGGGACAACATGGACAACAGATAATGGACTCCTCTTTAATGCATAAGCATGTGGCAACAATTATTATTCTCATATGAGATTGAGGATATATGTCCAAAACTGAAACTTCCACCATGAATCATGGCTTTAGTTAGCGGCCCAATGTTCTTCTCTAACAATATGCATGCTCCAACCATAAAGGTGGTAGATCTCTCTTAGTTCAGACAAGACGGACATGCATAGCAACTCACATGATATTCAACAAAGGATAGTTGATGGCGTCCCCAGAAGCATGGTTATCGCACAACAAGCAACTTAATAAGAGATAAAGTGCATAAGTACATATTCAATACCACAATAGTTTTTAAGCTATTTGTCCCATGAGCTATATATTGCAAAGGTGAATGATGGAATTTTAAAGGTAGAAAGGTTATTTGAAACAAACACAAGGATGAACGGTACAACAAAACTCACATAAAAGACATATTGTAAACATTATAAGACTCCATACCGTCTTCCTTGTTGTTCAAAACTCAATACTAGATGTTATCTAGACTCTAGAGAAACCAAATATGCAAACCAAATTAGCAAGCTCTAAGTATTTCTTCATTAATGGGTGCAAAGTATATGATGCAACAGCTTAAACATGAGCACAACAATTGCCAAGTATCAAATTATCCAAGACATTTTAGAGTTACTACATGTAGTATTTTCCAATTCCAACCATATAACAATTTAACGAAGAAGAAACTTCGCCATGAATACTATGAGTAGAGCCTAAGGACATACTTGTCCATATGCTACAGCGGAGCGTGTCTCTCTCCCACAAAGTGAATGCTAGGATCCATTTTATTCAAACAAAACAAAAAACAAAAACAAACCGACGCTCCAAGCAAAATACATAAGATGTGACGGAATAAAAATATAGTTTCAGGGGAGGAACCTGATGATGTTGTCGATGAAGAAGGGGATGCCTTGGGCATCCCCAAGCTTAGACGCTTGAGTCTTCTTAGAATATGCAGGGGTGAACCACCGGGCATCCCCAAGCTTAGAGCTTTCACTCTCCTTGATCATATTGCATCATACTCCTCTCTTGATCCTTGAAAACTTCCTCCACACCAAACTCGAAACAACTCATTAGAGGGTTAGTGCATAATATAAATTAACATGTTCAGAGGTGACACAATCATTCTTAACACTTCTGGACATTGCATAAAGCTACTGGACATTAATGGATCAAAGAAATTCATCCAACATAGCAAAAGAGGCAATGCAAAATAAAAGGCAGAATCTGTCAAAACAGAACAGTCCGTAAAGATGGATTTTATTAGGCCACCAGACTTGCTCAAATGAAAATTCTCAAATTGAATGAAAGTTGCGTACATATCTGAGGATCATGCACGTAAATTGGCTTAATTTTCTGAGCTACCTACAGGGAGGTAGACCCAGATTCGTGACAGCAAAGAAATCTGAACTGCGCGAGTAATCCAAATCTAGTACTTACTTTACTATCAAAGACTTTACTTGGCACAACAAAACTCAAAACTAAGATAAGGAGAGGTTTCTACAGTAGTAAACAACTTCCAAGACACAAATATAAAACAAAAATACTGGAGTAAAAACATGGGTTGTCTCCCACAAGCGCTTTTCTTTAACGCCTTTCAGCTAGGCGCAGAAAGTGTATCTCAAGTAACTTCGAGAGACGAAGCATCAACATCATAATTTGTTCTAATAATAGAATCATAAGGTAACTTCATTCTCTTTCTAGGGAAGTGTTCCATACCTTTCTTGAGAGGAAATTGATATTTAATATTACCTTCCTTCATATCAATAGTAGCACCAACGGTTCGAAGAAAAGGTCTTTCCAATATGATGGGGCAAGATGCATTGCATTCAATATCCAAGACAACAAAATCAACGGGGACAAGGTTATTGTTAACCATAATATGAACATTATCAGCTTTCCCCAAAGGTTTCTTTTTAGCATTATCAGCGAGATTAACATCCGGATAACGAGTTTTTCAATGGTGGCAAGTCAAGCATATCATAGACTTTTTTAGGCATAACAGAAATACTTGCACCAAGATCACATAAAGCATTACAATCAAAATCTTTGACTCTCATTTTAATGATGGGCTCCCAACCATCCTCTAGCTTTCTAGGAATAGAAGTTTCAAGTTTTAGTTTCTCTTCTCTAGCTTTTATGAGAGCATTTGTAATATGTTTTGTGAAAGCCAAGTTTACAGCGCTAGCATTGGGGCTTTTAGCAAGTTTTTGCAAGAACTTTATAACTTCAGAGATGTGGCAATCATCAAAATCTAAATCATTACAATCTAAAGCAATGGGATTATCATCCCCAAGGTTGGAAAAAATTTCAGCAGTTTTATCACAAGCAGTTTCGAGCAGTTTTAGCAGTTTCGAGTAATTTTGCGCGCTTTGCACTAGGAGTAGAAGCATTGCCAACACCAATTATTTTACCATTGATAGTAGGAGGTGCAGCAACATATGAATCATTAGCATTGCTAGTGGTGGTAATAGTCCAAACTTTAGCTACATTTTCCTTTTTGGCTACTTTTCATTTTCTTCTCTATCCCACCTAGCACGCAGTTCAGCCATTAATCTTATATTCTCATTAATTCTAAATTGGATGGCATTTGCTGTAGTAACAATTTTATTTTCAATATCCCTATTAGGCATAACTTTCGATTTCAAAAGATCAACATCAGAGGCAAGACTATCAACTCTAGAAACAAGAATATCAATTTTATTGAGCTTTTCCCTCAACAGATTTGTTAAAAGCAGTTTGTGTACTAATAAATTCTTTAAGCATAGCTTCAAGTCCAGGGGGTGTATTCCTATTATTGTTGTAAGAATTCCCATAAGAATTAGCATAACCGTTACCATTATTATAAGGATATGGCCTATAGTTATTACTAGAATTGTTCCGATAAGCATTGTTGTTGAAATTATTATTTTTAATGAAGTTTACATCAACATGTTCTTCTTGGGCAACCAATGAAGCTAATGGAACATTATTAGGATCAACATTAGTCCTATCATTCGCAAGCATAGACATAATAGCATCAACCTTATCATTCAAGGAAGAGGATTCTTCAACGTGAATTTACCTTCTTACCTTGTGGAGCTCTTTCCGTGTGCCATTCGGAGTAATTAATCATCATATTATCAAGAAGCTTTGTTGCTTCACCAAGAGTGATGGACATAAAGGTACCTCCAGCAGCTGAATCCAATAAATTCCGCGAAGAAAAATTTAGTCCTCGCATAGAAGGTTTGGATGATCATCCAAGTAGTCGATCCATGGGTTGGGCAATTTTTAACCAAAGATTTCATTCTTTCCCAAGCTTGAGCAACATGTTCATTATCCAATTGTTTAAAATTCATTATGCTACTCTTCAAAGATATAATTTTAGCAGGGGGATAATATCTACCAATAAAAGCATCCTTGCATTTAGTCCAGGAATCAATACTATTCTTAGGCAGAGATAGCAACCAATCTTTAACTCTTCCACTTAATGAGAAAGAAAACAATTTTAATTTTATAATATCACCATCTACATCTTTATATTTTTGCATTTCACATAGTTCAACAAAATTATTGAGATGGGCAAAGCGATCATCGAACTAACACTGGAAAATTGCTCTCGCATAACAAGATTTAGTAAAGCAGGTTTAATTTCAAAGAATTTCGCTGTAGTAGCAGGTGGAGCAATAGGTGTGCATAAGAAATCATTATTATTTGTGCTAGTGAAGTCACACAACTTAGTATTTTCAGGGGTGGCCATTTTAGCAGTAGTAAATAAAGCAAACTAGATAAAGTAAATGCATGTAAACTAATTTTTTTTGTGTTTTTGATATAGCAAACAAGACAGTAAATAAAGTAAAACTAGCAACTAATTTTTTTGTGTTTTGATATAAGTGCAGCAAACAAAGTAGTAAATAAAATAAAGCAAGACAAAAACAAAGTAAAGAGATTGGGAAGTGGAGACTCCCCTTGCAGGCGTGTCTTGATCTCCCCGAGCAACGGCGCCGGAAAATAT
>NC_061512.1:162345780-162369907 GCF_022539505.1 Lolium rigidum
CATGGTATTCTCTATCCATCGGATCCCGACAAACACAACATAGAGTATTACGAGATAGATGATCTTGATCATGTTAGGCAGCTCACAAGATCCAACAATGAAGCACAATGAGGAGAAGACAACCATCTAGCTACTACTATGGACCCATAGTCCAGGGGTGAACTACTCACTCATCACTCCGGAGGCGACCATGGCGGTGTAGAGTCCTCCGGGAGATGAATCCCCTCTCCGGCAGGGTGCCGGAGGAGATCTCCCGTAATCCCCCGAGATGGGATCGGCGGCGGCGGCGTCTCGTAAGGTTTTCCGTATCGTGGTTTTTCGCATCGGGGTTTCGCGACGGAGGCTTTAAGTAGGCGGAAGCGGCGAGTCGGGGGCCGACGAGGGGCCCACACCACGGGCGGCGCGGGCCCCCTTGGCCGCGCCGCCTTGTGGTTTGGCCACCTCGTGGCCCCACTTTGTATGCTCTTCGGTCTTCCGGAAGGTTCGTGGCGAAATAGGCCCCCGGGTCTTCGTTTCGTCCAATTCCGAGAATATTTCGTTACTAGGATTTCGAAACCAAAAACAGCGTAAAACGAGAACCGGCACTTCGGCATCTTGTTAATAGGTTAGTTCCAGAAAATGCACGAATATGACATAAAGTGTGCATAAAACATGTAGGTATCATCAATAATATGGCATAGAACATAAGAAATTATCGATACGTCGGAGACGTATCAGGGACGGCGACGTTGCTAGCGTGGGCGAGGAAAGGACCTCTCCGGAGATGGGGACGACGCGGCTAGCCACGACATCGCCGACGAAGGAGAGGAAAGGAACTTAGGGTTTTCAGTGCAGGGTTCGGGTGCGGGGACTCGCCGATATTGGTCTTATGGTTTCGGGTGTGGGTGGGATGGCCGGCACCAGAGAAGGGGTGTGTGTGTGGGAGGGGTGTATAGGAAAACCAGGGGTGGCGGTCGATCAGTGGTGGCTCGAGCAGGGCGGGGCGCCGAGGAACCGCGAGAGCGGCGCTGGCCGCGGGTGGCGGAGGCAGGCGGTCACGACCGACGGGGCGGCCAAGGATTCTTGCTGTGAAAATCAGCGGGAGCGACGTGGAGATGGATGTGGAGGAAGAAAGGTGACCTGGCAGTGGGCCACGACCCACGATGGCTTCCCCGCAAGCGTCGACATGTTCACGTCAGCGCAAAATAGGATCCCCCTTGGAGAGTCTGGGATCCTCTTGCACCCCTTCCATTATATACAAGTACGGTGCGCATACCCACAAAAGAGAATGTGGGTTGGGGAGCTTTAAGTTTGACAAAATTATCATTCACAATTACATACCAATGGGACATCTATTGTTTCAGTATAAAATAAACTATGTTTATTCTATTGTTTCAGTATAAAATATTTGCAAGTTCAAAAATTACATAATGTGGATGCATGGATCAATTAGCGAAAAATAAAAAAACAGGAAAAGCCTATGCATAAGCATTTTTTTTTTTGCGAATCAGCAGCATATAATTTTGTTGCCAGACCGTCAGCCTCAACGGTTGAACAAATCATGTGCAACATTTTCAATCGGTTGCAACCTAGTATCCATGAGACATCACCTTTCGCTAAAATATTTAGTAAGATGCACAAGACATCAAACTTAGGGTTTTATACATGGTGGGCTACGAATAAACCCATCCAATGAATTATCAGTTCTCTGAGGTAAACGAAGCTAATGCCAAAGTTCTAGGCCTAATGGATCTATGCTTTTAACTATATATAAGTGGAGACTGAATATGACATTATCAAATTGAAATCTTACTATCTTGCTACTCCAAAACATGGATATTTTTTGTCATATATAAAGGCTCAAAGTTCAACCTACCTTACAAGTGAAGGGACTTTCTTAAAAGATTGTGAAATATAAGCAACAAATCAAGTAGACACAAACATGAATGTTTGTTTTTGTGATTAAGAGGAGACAATACAAAATCATTTCGTTTCATGCCCCTTTGCAAGAATTATATGGAGGATAATTTATATGACGTTTAAATGTTTAATGCACCACCTCCATCTAACATCACCAACTTATTTGGAAATTGGCTAAATGGAGTAGCCAAGAAAGTTAAATGAGACATTAGAGTTGGTGTGTGCGCTTTATTATGAGCTATTTGGAATGTCTGCAATGATTATATCTTGAACAAATGAAGCTTCTCATCATTTCTGCAGGTTATATCTTTGGTTACACATTGAATCATATGTGGCCTTTTCTCTAGCCCGCGGAGGAGCGACAAGACGTGAATATTGGGTGCAACCGTTTGGCATATGGTAGCCCGAGATTTCTACAGCCAGTGCGGCTAGCGGTCTGATCAGCGTTTGACATGAGTCTAGCTCGGCGTTGTTTTCTTTTAGAGTTTTTAGATGGCTTATCCAAATTGAGACTTTAAATGATCCTTGATTTATAATAGGTTGTAATACTATTGATAATAATTTAATAAATGGACAGTATTCATCTTGTGTGGCTGCCCTGTTTCCAAAAAAACATAAATGTTTGTTCTTGAAGTTTAGATCATTAGCATAGGTCCTATGGCTTTGTCAAGGAATTTCGATCCAATAATCAAAGCAAACACCCACATGCACCTGCAAGTTAGGGCCTTCAAAATGCAAGCATTCTAGCACTGCACTCATGACAGTTTTTCACCTTGCATTAAGCAAGAGCCTCGACTTCTCACAAACTTACGAGGATCTTCACAAACTCTTGAAGACCGTTTAATCCTACTTGGTGCATACATTAATCCTAGAATCATTTTTACAATCATCGATTCTACTCAAGAAACCATGATTCCCTTTCAACGCCTCTTGCGATGAGTGGTTCGTGCAAATTTGCAAAAGACTCGCCTCTTTATAGAGAGACATATAAAAAGATCACATAGTCTCTCTATGCTAGCTCGTGAATTGATATGCATGCTATAGTTGTATTCCACATCCACTAGGAGTATTAGTCACGATTATATCATGCATGCCTCATTCTTACCCGTTGACGGCGATAGGTTTGTGGTGACTTGCCAACTTTGGATCACTAATTCGCAATATGGGTGACTTGCCAACTTGTGTGTATGCATGTATGGGCATCCACGGATTATAAACAGTGTTTTAGAAACAAAAAAAAAGTGATATACACGTGACAGAAGTCATGCAAGAGACTGCATGGCTTGTGAAAAATGAAAACTACACGAAACCGTACTCAGCAAGCGCAAGCAAAAAATATCACCTAGATGCCTTCAGCAAGTTGTGAAAACACCTTTCAACTACCTTGCCAACCATGAAAACAACGTTTCTTCAGATTTCTTCCTAAATGTATCCTGCATCAAAATTGATCTTGAACTTGTAGTTTAAGTTTTGAAAGTTTGATCTAACTTACGTGACCTTAAGTAACATTTAATCATGCATACAACTTGGCTGCATGCATCAATTGATGCAGGGGGCGAGGACATTGCTTTTTAGAAAGAAAAAACTTAGGTGTGTATTGCGTGAGGTTTTATGGAACTTTTATTTCGATGATTAACTGGCAAATTTGTGAAAAAGATGGTGCTACATGACAGACGACCCGGAGAGAGCAATCTAGTCTTATTATTTGTAAGTTCAAGTTAGGCTACCGCATGCCATAACAAAATTAGCACATGCTCTTGGGCTCTTGGCTATCGCTTTCCCTATATCCTGTTGCTGATGAAAAATGAGAGACCATAGTGACGCTGGGTCTTCTCTTCTTTCTCACGTGTCCACCGTTACGTCGCCAAGTATGCATGCTACGGTGTAGCCACAAGCTAGGCCGGCTGGACAAGGACAGGGACCAAATCATGGCGTGGACAAATACTGCTGATTTCGATGTTAGCTTGACAGACAGGCAAACACTTAAACCTGAAGCAAGAAATTGTGGTGGCAAAACTACTCTTCCGTTCCTTCGTTAATTAGGAGTTTTCCTTAACAAGTTCTTCTGTGCACGAACTGAAAGAAGTTTTTGCGTAAATGAAGCTATATGTGGCGTGCAGTTGAAGAACCAGTAGGATTTCGATTGAACCGCACGAAGCCGTGATATTTCAGTTTATTCAGAGAGAATCAATCCCCTCTTCAAAAGTTCTTGAAAATTGGACTGAGAAAACGCGCGATCGTTACCTGTTCTGTACTGCGGTCAAGGATACCTTGAGAAAAGATCTGTTGATAAAGTGCAACAGCTGGAGCGAACTATCTGATGACTAAATCGCAGGGGAACATTTCACAAATTTTTATTTTGGTTTGTTCGTTCACACTAAGCAACGTTATAAAGCGAACTTATTCTAGTGCTAATGCTGGAATATAAATAACTAAGGTTCTACTTCTGTGGCCAATCAGAATCAGTGACTGCTAAACAGTTCATGCTGTAACGTCAGCTTGGACAGCTACCTTGCCCAGGCACAGCTACTAGTTTATAAACTCGTTTTTATCAGCCAACGTTTTTGTCCCACAAGATTAAATTTAACTGTTCATGCTTGAAAATGATGTATGTGGGGTGCCCACTACAATTTAGATCTTTTGGGGGTCCCTCCAATAATTCTGCCCAAAAATATCAGTGCATAATTAGCTAGGAATGGTTTGATGTTGGGACATTTACTGGAAGACATCACCTGAGGATGAGTTTGCATTACCTAATGTGTTGTGGTGAATTATCTTGTAATACCCTGCGAAAACAATATCTATTGTCTAGGAGAAAAAAACCAGTTAAATAATAAACATATCTTCTTTTAACAGAACTGTAGACAATCCTATATGTGTTCTTTGAAAGAGCTTTTGCACCCAACAAACATTTTCTTATGCACTATTTGGAAAGTTCAGAATCTGTAAACCAGGGAGTAAGAATGATCTATGTTCAAACGGAATTTTGACTCTTGACAGCCTACCTCTTGTCTATTAAATCTTATAAAGACGATTGGAGAAAATATGATGTAAGGTCACAATTGTGCCGAAAGTGAAGCTCAAGTGCGCCAATATCCTAAACGTGGTTGTTCTCACGTGCTTCATTTTCACTTTGCCAATAAACGCGGTATTGACACCATTTCTAGTAGACCCAACACTTAGCCGAGCACTTTCTTGAGACGCAAAGAGCGGAAATTTCATAATATCGGAATCATCTTTCGACAAAATGGATTTTACTGATAGTTTCAAGAATTCATTAATCACACAATCAAAGTGAAATATTCCATAAAAAGCCATCTTTTGGTAAGCGCAATACCACCAAATGGCAGCCATCATAATTTAGGAAAGATATCTTCTGCGTGGTGGCTTCGTGTCTTGTGTTTGGACCATTCAGTAAGAATGGTCTATGTTGAAATGGATTATTTGACTAACTACACCTTGCGTTTTGACAGCATGGCACGATTGGAAAGTATGATGTAGGGTCACAATTTTGCCGAAAGTGAAGCTCAGGTGGTCCAGTTTCTCAAATGTGGCTAATGTCACTTGTCTCGCTTTCACTTCATTTTGAACGTGGCATTGACAGTCCGACCAAACATTTTATCAAAACACATATTTGGAACACCAAGGGAGAAAAATATCGGAATCATCTTTTGACAAAATGGTGAATATAATAATGGCACAATCAAAGCAAAAAATATTCCATGAGAAACCAATAACTGGGACAAGCTAGGGCCTCAGCTCAGCACTACCATGCCATCGATCGTAGCTTAGCTAAGATATCTTCTGTGTGGTGGCTTGGCTTTGTCTCGTGTTTGGACCAACTGCGTGGAAACTTCTGCCGCACTAGCACCGACCATAGCGTATTAACCACTAATTCGATATTGGCTTCCTGGAGGAGCACCAGCCAGCTTGGTCGTTTGGCACAATCTCTGGCGGATCAATTATTCAGCAGCTAATGCACTGTTTGATTGGCTGATTGGTTGTTTGTTCCATTTGGCCACCCTTTCTCTCTCTCTCTCTAGAGCCTTCTTTGCTGCTTCCCTCTGCTCTCTGCATCTCTCTATCTTTCTGCCTGCCTATAAAAAGAGCAGAGTGTCTTCTTGCTCATAAGAAGCGGCTCATCTCCTGCACTTGTCACACTGCACAAAAGCAAACGCACTCTTCAAGTAGCTACTACTCTGCCAGTGTACTGTCAAATCTAGAGATCCTGCGAGATTCTGTGCAAGTTGCAAGATGGTTAAGGTATGTTACTAACTAAGCCCTGCTTGTCCTATTGTAGGACTAGTGTTTAGTTTGCTCAATTTTGTTCATCGATCTGAATACGTTTTCCTATTTGTTACAGCAAAAGATTGTTCTCAAGTTGGCACTGGATGACGAGAGGAAGAGGCGGAAGGCCTTCAAGGCCGCTGTTAGCATGGCAGGTACAAACAAGCCACCGATAACATTTAATCCATAATAATCCATCGTGTTATCTTCTTCCTAATTATAACAAGCACGTACTGACTTCTGCAGGCGTGACATCCGCGACGATGGAGGGTGACAAGATCATCATCGTCGGCGACGGCGTCGACCCGATCACGCTGACAACGGTGCTCCGCCGCGGCCTGGGCTACGCCGAGCTCCTCAGCGTCTCTTCCGGCGACGATAAGAAGAAGGACGGCTACGGCGCCTATGGGTACGGCGGGGAAAAGCAGAAGGATGGCTACGGCGCTTACGGGTACGGCGGGGAAAAGCAGAAGGATGGCTACGGCACCTCCGGGTACGGTGGGGAAAAGAAGAAGAACGGCCACGGATACGGCGGAGCGGATGGTGGAGGCAGCGGCAGTGGCATGAGCTTTGGCGGCAAGGAGAGTGGTAGCTCCAAGGGCGCCGGCGGCGGTGGAGGCGGCTACCCTCAGAATGCGGTGGCGCCGGTCTTGTACCCTGCGTACCAGCAGTACAACGCCATGCCGCCGTCCTACCCTCCTGTTTACTCCTACCCTGCTCCGGCTTACCAGCATCAAGAACAGGATCCCGGTTGCAGCATAATGTAGGTTCTAAGCTGTTAAAATCGGCGAGATCCGGAGAGTTGATACTCGTGCTCAGGCCCGAGCTGATCAAGCTAAGAGATCAGAGGGATGCTGGCTCTGAGCACTAAGCAGTACATATGTACATGGTTGGTTAGCAATTATTGGTAGTTTGCAGTTTTTCAGGCTATCAGTGCAGAGCGTAGTAGCAACAGATTGTACACGAGGAATGAATAAGAAGGAAAAGTGATGTGTTTGTTTGTTTCTTTCAAATTCATAGGACTTGCTTTCTTCTTTGCATGTGGTGCTGCACTTTTTCTATATGCGTGAGATTAACCATGGAAGAGAGAAAGCGGAAGAGAAGTAAGCAAAGAATGCTTCTTCTGTACATTGTTCTCCTCAATACATGAACCGATTGTACACTTGCAATTTTCATACACTACTTTTCTCTTCAAATAGTTGCATCTGTTAGTGACCAATAAATAATTTTGATGTTGTAAAAGTATAATTGATGATACCAATATCAACAATACTAACCATTTTACCTTTTATGGAGCTCCTTTGGGGTCAGCTACTGGTTTGAAGTTGGGTACTAACTTGAATTGACTCCACTGTTGTGTGGATCTGGCCAGTACTAGATAACTGAACCAACCACATTTAATTGGATTTCAGCAGGGTTCAACTTACTGTATATTGGCTTAACCTCGACTCCAAACATTTGAGGTGATCATAAGCTGAGCATAGGCAAGATTTTGATGTTATATTTTGATCATAGAGCTCTTGAACCAATGGTGCAGGATCCGAGTTCAAGCAGAAATGAGCACATTGCATAAGATAGAAACAACTTGCTAAAAGCTCTGATGCATGTGTCACTTCAGATTTGAAGAGAATGTTTTTTTATTTGCATATATGGTTGGTTGCTGTCCAGGAGCAAAATTGCCTTGCCGGTGGGTTCTAGCCTGACCTGTAGAACTTCCAACATCATTAGCCTGGTCCAGGGACCAGGGCAGTCCAGGCATCGGCTTTTGAACGCCTGCACATTGCTTGCTGCTGCCTGGGATACTAAGTCATGTTCAACAAAGAAAGGTTATGTTCTTTAATAGGTCATAGCATCATCCAATGGGTAATTCAATTTCCACCAGGCCAGGCCGCAAACCAAACAATCCACATCCAGGCTGAACTGGCCAGGCTTCACAGGGCAGCAACCAAACAGGCCCAAGAAACCTTGCTTAATTTTCTACATTTGAAGACTGGAAAAAGAATATGATATCCAAAAATGTTGGATTTCCAGGAAATATGAAGTGTTCACTCTATATTGCAACATAGTGTTTGCATCAAACAGCTAGTAGTCTTAGGCAAACAATCAGCTATGTTGATATGGTGTGCAGAAAATGAGTGATGTCCAGTGTTTTCAAATGTGGTGATTTTGAATTGTGACAGTACAGGATGTCATAAGAGCATCTCCAGTCGCGTCCCCCAAACCGTCCCCCAAAGGGATTTGGGGCGCGCCGGACAAAAAAAGTGTTCCAGCCGCGTCCCCCAAAGCCCATTTTTGTCCGGCGCGGCCCGATACGGTGTCCGGCGCCCCGAGCCCGTCCCCGTCCCACAGGGGACGCTCCGGGGACGCCGGACACAACGAAACGCGAGGCGAGGAGGCGCGGGGCCGACGCGTCAGCGGCACAGTTAATTTTAACCTAACCGTCGCCTACCTCGCGACGGAAGTTATTCGCGCGCAGCGGCATCTTTGCCTTAATGGCGACGGAGGGGCAGGCGAGACGTCTCGTCGGTCGCTGCGCAGCCTCCACGCGTCGCCGGCGTTCGCACGCCACCGCCCGTTCCCGCGCGATCTTCCCGCCTCTTCTCGTCTGTTCCCGCGCTTTCTTCCCGACACCGGCGTCTATAAAAGGTCTCCCGGCTCATCAATGGTAGCCCCCACACCCCGCCGGCATCAAACACAGCCCTCGTCGCTCCACAGCCGTCTCCTCCGTCACCGGTGGCAATGGCGAACCGCCCCGGCGATGGCCACTTCCCTCCACCGCCGTCTCCTCCATTGACGAGCCGGCGGCGGCGTGCGGCACTCGAGGAGGCACTCGAGGAGGAGGCCCGCCGGCGGCGTGAGGCGCAGCAGCGGCGGATCTAGCGGCGTTCTCCGCCCCCGCCTCCGCGGCCGAGGAGGCCGCGGCGGCAGCAGCGTGGCGGGAGCGACGGTGCGACACCGTTGCGGCGTTCGACGCCTCGACGGGACAAGAGGCGCGACGCGCGCCGGTACCGGGAGGAGATGGAGCAGCGATGGGCTGACGAGCACCGGCGCCGGCGCGATGAGCGGCGGCGGCCGTTCCGTGAACGGCGTGACTCGATCGAGCGCCGGCGGCGTGAGTCGATCGAGCTCCAGCAGCAGGCGACGGCGGAGGAGCGTCGGCGGCGGGAGTCGGCGCTTACGGCGCTATGGGGGAGGCGGGCGGAGCAGTTGGCGGCGGCCGACGCGTTTGCGGCGGCGATGATGGAGGCGCCAACAGATGTGGAGGAGGAGGCGCCAATGGAGGAGGAGGCCGAGGCGGAGGAGACCGAGGTGGAGGACGACAACGACGACGACGAGTTCGGCCGGGTCCGACGACGACGCCCCGCACCCGGACGAGACGGCCGATCAGCAACGCGCCCTCGTCGAGTCCTTCGAGTCGGAGAAGAAGCTCCGGGACGACGCCCGTGCCCGCGAAGAGGCGCAGATTCGTCGCGCCGTCGAGCTCTCCCTCCGTGCGGCCCGGCCGGGGAGGGCGGAGGAGGACTATCGGCGGGAGCGGCACCGTCTGGCCACCGCCGAACGCAAGGAGAGGAGGCGCGCGCAGGAGGAGCTGCGGCGTAGGGGAGGCGACGACGGGGCGGGGCCGTCGAACGCGCCGCCGGGCGGTCAGTAGCCTAGGTTTAGATAAAATCTAGCCGTTTTCATTCAAACTTTGTAATATATAATCGAAATTGAATGAAAACCTTTATTTTCCTGCACAAATATTCATTTGGGGGCGGCGTTTGGGGGACGCGGCTGGGGAGCGACGTCCCCCAAACGCGGCACGAACAAAACACGTCCCCCAAACGCTCGATCCGGCGCGGTTTGGGGGACGGTTTGGGGGACGCGACTGGAGATGCTCTAAAGAATGGTTCCAAAAGGTTTTTACAGGAGCAAACATTAGCTTGTGAAGGTGGCATGCAAATGATATAATGGGAACACATTCTCAGAAATCTCAGTGCACCCAAACAGCAAACCACAGAGATAAATGACCAATTTCCACTTCAACACTGGAGTTCATTAAACGACAACAGGATGTTCAACAACCACAAGGACGCGCAATACAGACAGTCGGCAGGTTCCATTTCACGACCATGAACTAAACACCACACGAGACTACTGGCAGGATCAATTTCAGTTCCACAAACTAGACAACCACAAGAGACTTGCGCTAAGTTGATAAGCTAGAGGTTAAATGGCAGGGGCGGCCAACCTCCTAGCTGCTGTTGTTCATGCCCTCCAGCGGCGGGGGCGGTCGTTGGCCTTGTTGACGGTGATGTTGCGGCCGCCCAGCTCCTGTCCGTTCATGCCCTGGATGGCATCGTTCATCGACTTGTTGTCCTCAAAGTTGACGAAGCCAAACCCGCGGGCTCTGCCAGTCTCCTGGTCCGTGACGATCTGAAAAAATCACAACACGTATGACATCCTTAAGACACATGGGAAATTTCACGAATAATTAACAGATTTAGGCAAAGTATCGCTATCTTAGACAAATCTACAAGAACCAGGCGTAGTCCAAACAACTACCAACTGGAACTAGCTTGTTTTATAAAGTGGAACCATCCCGGCATCAGTCTGTACTAGTAGTAGTAAGAGGGGACAGCAAAGGTACAAACTTGAAACTTGTGTGACCATGGTCCATGAGGGGCCGACGAATATTTTACAGAGATGAGATCGTAGTCAATGTTGGAGGTAAGGGAACAGATCAGAGATGCCCACCACGGATTAGGAGTAAACGACGAAAAATAAATGTCTCAGCCAAACTGAAACCTGAACCTAGACGACGAGGATGAATATGTATAGATCCATAAACAATAGCCATAAATTTTCCATCAGGTAACAGAGGAAAGCATGATAGTACTACTAGTATCGACCTAGCATAAACTTGTGTGACATTTGGGGCTGCTGGACATTTCCTTGAGATCTTAATCCTTCAAAAATCAGTGTCGGGGGAGAGGGAACAGCCAGATCGAGCACGTGCGATGACAGATCTGATGTAAACGAGGACCAAACAATGCGGCTAAACTGGATCTAAACCTAGAAAGCGACGAGCAAACATGCACGCACAGATCCATCCAGATCTAAAATAAATAAACTTGCCAGCAACAAAGAAGATAGGAAATACACGACCGGAGGCACCCAAGCGCCGCCAGTCCATCGCATCGACCGAAGTACCCAGACTCACCTCGGCGCTGCGCGGGCCGTAGCTGGCGAAGGCGTCCTTGAGTGAGCGCTCGTCGGTGCTCCAGGGGAGGTTGCCAACATGGACGCGGCTCTCAGGCGCCGCACGGTCCAACCAGTCGGAATCCCACCACGGCGCCGACATCCTACCTCTGCTGAACCCTAACCTGCGGGACGCGCACCACGGAGGGGACGGGAGGGTTTAGATGGAGAGAAATGGCGAGGCTTCCGGAGTGTTGGTTTCTTTGAAGACCAATCCACGTATATAGGGATAGCAACAATGCTCGGGTCTGGCATTGACCTTTATCCAACTGCGTTCACGTCCCGACGGCGTAATTAAAACGGACACGAGGCGTGAATGCGTCTATTTCTTTTTTGAATGTAAACCACACTTTTATTAAGCAAAGCAAGCCCGCCTCATTAAAAACCTTCCAGTCCCCTTCGGTACCCTGGAAGGAAAAGAGTGCGTCTGATAACTTGCCCGCGATCAGCACAGAGTATGGTTACAAAATAGAGTCCTGTGCAACAGCAACCGATGCGCAGATCGGTGTTGCACCAAATAAAATACCACTATCACCCGATTTACCTAGATGAGCTAGGCTATGAGAAGCATAGTTACTACCCCTATCTATCTTGCTTACAGTAATCTGAGTGAACACTTTCAAGAGCTCCCTAGCTTCCTCATACGGACACCAAAAACCCGATCGTTCAATCGTTGACGTAGTGATGGTCCGAACCACACGAGAGCAGTCAGATTCAAGCGTGGCTGGCCACCTACGCAGATTGATAAGACGTTTTAGTCCAGCAAGGGCTGCATGGATCTCAGCTTCTTCGGCACTATTGCAGCCCTTGATCGGCATCCACTCCGACATGATAACGTGGCCCTTATGGTCCCTAATGATGACACCAATTCCCGCCGTCCTTGATAGAGCATCCCAGCCCGCATCAACATTGGCTTTAACCTCTCCGATCCGAGGAGCTACCCAGGCGCTGAAAGCATCCGGGCCTGCAGGGTCTAAGTCATTGCCAAGGGGGAGCAAACTCTTGCCCTTGACATCCACCTTTGGATCCGAAACAGTGGAGAAGGTCTCCAGATAATTCACCAGAAAAGGGACTGACGCAGAAACTGACGCTTTGCCATCTCCGTGAATGCGTCTATTTCTACTACAGGAAGCAAGAGAAGTTTCGTTTTCAATCCCACAAACTAAGCATCAAGAATAGAGCTCTCACCGTAAACACCAACCCATATTCAAAATAAATAAGGGATGCTACACAACCATTTGAAAGTGTCTTTTAAACTAAGGAGTCACATCTAAACATCTAAAATTAATAAGACAGTCAATAATTTAAGGGCTCTTTGAATAAATGGCGGATAGATTTAGAGGCAAGATCTGCTTTGTCTCCCCTTGAATTTAGCCTTCTCAATGTTGTCGCATGACATGATGCATGTAACCTTATGTTGATCCTGCAAGCATAAGAGTAACGATGTCACAAACATGTACTTCCCTCCGTTCTGAAATAGTCTACATTTTAGCCCTAAAATTTATTCTGAAATACTCTACATTCTAGATTTTAGTCAACAACAACACTGAAAACGAAGTGGTTTTGCTCTCTTTATTGGATGTTGTTATTTTCAATGTAGTTTGGATTAGTTGTTTACATATATAAGTAGTACGGATAAGTACAATAGTAGGTTGTCTCATTTTCTCTAGGAATGTAGACTAAATCAGAACGGAGGGAGTATCTCAAAGGGGTGTCCCTGTCTGGCTTTATATATGCAACCAGGTTAAGATTTACAAGAGTCCTAGTCTATTATATATTGGAGTCCTCTTTCTTCTAGTACAAGTCGACATTACATGTGGGTCTAGCTTGTCGAATCCTTGTGTTAATCCACCTCCATAATAACTGCACCGGGTATAGCAATAATGGGTACCCGAGTATCTAGGAAAATCGAAGACTTACGTAGAGACTAAAGCACTACGAATATCACCTCCGAGTGTCTTGATCAGTCGAAGAATGTTGAATTTGTGCTTAATGAAAAGTTGAAGTTGTTTTTTATCGGGTGCGCGACCAGCGCTCCCAATGGGAGTATCTCCCGAGTCTATGGACGGGTGCTTGCAGCCACGCGTAGACTCAAGTTGTACTACTCGAAGAAGAACTTGATATTGGCTTTTTTTGAATCCACGTGCTCCTAATGGGAGTAGGCTCTACTTGAGCCGCAAACTTGAGTTGAGTCTTCAAACCTTGATTCATTCACCTGCAAAACAAACTCGAAGCTTTGTTTGATTAAAGAATTGACTGAATATATTTTTGTTCACCCGAACTATCGAGTGCCTTTTTTAGCTGACGCAGTAGCTGAAGTTTTCAGATCCTTGCTTCTATGATGTTCGCATTTTCTATCGGATGCGCGCTCAGTGCTCCCGATGAGAGTAGCCCCCGAGTCTATGGGCGGGTGCTTGCATCGCGCATAGATTTAAGTAGTACTACTCTAGGAAGTATTATTGGGCCGACCTTCAAATCTTCGACTTCTTCTTTCTTTGATCACGAAAAGGCAATATTTCATTATTTCCTTTGTAGACGAATATTTTGATCATAGGGATATTGGTAAAACAACCTGATGCATCCGAACAGATCAGGAATCAGTTTATTGCATGAGCAAATATGGGGAACCTACTTCAAACTCGCGTCCCCAGACACGAATCCAGAAAACTAGCGTAATTCAGCTCGAGCCACGGAGGACTTATCAAGTTCTGAATTCCAGCAAATGAAAGTTTTACCTGACGCGTCCACCGGGATTTTTCATCATATCCACGACGATGTGGATATTTCTAGTAGAGCATAGTCTGTGACGGTGCTAGACCTCACATGACGGATCTGATGGTCTTACCTTCATGCTCTAGCATGGCATCTAGAGGCTCACGACGGCGCGGCCCAGGCTTTAATTTGTTTATCGGATGCCTCGTTTGGTTGTTGCATTAGCCGATGTTTATTGGGTTCTTCAAGATCCTCTGTCGGGTGCACGACCAACACTCATGATGAGAGTATCCCCTGAGTCTATGGGTGGGTGCTTACATCCACGTGTAGACTCGAGTTGTGCCACTCGAGGAAGTACTCAACCCGAGCTTTTGAAGCACTCGAGAAAAATACTAAGCCCGAGTTGTTGAAACGGTCGTGAAAGTACTCGACCCGAGTTTTTGAAGCACTCATGGGAAATACTGTTGTTGAAGCGCTCGGGGAAGTACTCGACCCATCTTGTAGATGCTCAAAGTTGATGTTATTGACTTTGCAGTCCCCGGGTATCAGGTGTATTTTCGATATGATGTAATGGCGCAGCCCCCGAGTGTGGGGTGCGGTGAAAGTAAATAATAATTGACTCATGGTAGGGGAACACTTAGCTTTATCGGGTGTGATAAGGTCGATGTGGAAGCAGGTCATGCCGCGAACGCAGTCGACACATACGTAACCCGACGCTACTTCTAGCGGCACGACGATGCTGAATCCTTTGCGTAGACATGAAGCCCGCCATGTCATTTGTCCAGCATGCTCTATTTTTTAGCATAAAACAGTGGGCAAAACCAACTGCAATTTTTATAAATTTTAGAAAGATGTACAAAGTATATACAAAAAATAAGTCGACCCATCTCAGCTCCTAAAAAGAACTAAAAGAACTAGGACTATACAAGGGAATCCAGCTAGAGGTTGAAAGCTTCAACATGTTTCTGCTTTAGTCTGAAGCTGATCCACCTCAACTCATGCTTAAAAATTGCTTTCCATCTCTCTAAAGATGGTTGATGATTGTTGAAGATCTTGTTATTTTCTGACAATCCATATGATCCAAGCAACCAAAATAATAATTTTCATATTGAAAGGAACTCTTAGCTTACCTCTAATATCTGCAAAAGCTTGAAGAATCAAGAGATCTTGGTTTCTCTGTGGCAACCGCAAAGGGGTACTTCCAAAATAGGTGTATCAGTGTTTCTTCATCATTGCAATTTAAAATATCACAAAATTATATGACTGCAGATGGAAATTTTTTCTTCCTAGGAGATTCCTTGTATTTAATCTGTCAAGTAGAAGGAGCTAGAAGACGAATTTATGCTTAGCTTCACAAGAAGATTTCCAGAGCCAAGAAAAGTGTGGAGAAGGGACCTTGCCAATCATAACCAAATAAGCTTTTTTTAAAGAAAATTCATTCATTCCCCAAATATGGTTCCAGGAATCATGATTGCCTTTATTCATGGAGTTACTAGCATTTTGACAGATTTTCTCAAATTGTAAGAATTCTATGTGTGCTTGTTAAGATAGTGGAAGGTGAAAAAAGATCCTCTAGAAATTTAATTGTAACTATGTCATGAACTGTGCCATCAGTTTTCTTTGCAAAAGACAGAAGGTGGGGCAATTTCAGATGGAAGCAAATCGGTCTAGAAACTAATGGATGTTCCATCCGCCAGATTGCATCTAGCCATAGCCTTGTACATATCTACAAGCTTTAGATGAGATTTCCACCAAAAGGATCCCTCCAACCGACTGTCAGAAAGAGAACCACATGAGTAATATTTGCTCCAAATCAAATTGACCCAAGGAGTATCATGCTTGTTGAAGAATTTGTGCAAGTTTTCAGCAGTAAAGCATTATTATGTATGTTGACATTAAGCACACCCAAACCCCTTTTATTATTGGGCCTAAAGATCTTTTTCCATGCAACCAAGGAAGTTCCTTTTGCCTAGAAATCGGGGGGTTTCTTTCTCACATACAGTGCCTCATGTACTTGATGACTTGATCTTTTATTGTCTGAGGAATTTTCAGGGTACACATGAAGAAGATCGGTAGTGATGCTAAAACATATTTCGCAATTTCAAGCTTGCCACCATAGCTTAGGAAATTAGCTATTCCACACAATCTTCTTTCAACCCTCTAAACTATAGGCAGAAAATATTCCAATGAGGGGTTTGTAATGCCAAGAGGCAATCCTAGGTATGTGAAAGGAAATTTTACTTTTTGACAATTCATTGTATTTGTGAAATGACTCAGTCTTTCATCACTCATATTTCTAGGAATCATGTTGGATTTATTGAAATTCACTTTTAGTCTAGTAGATTCAGCATAGGTGTGCAAAAGGGCTTTCAGGCAATTAAGTTGCAGTGCATTTGATTTCATTATGAGAAGAGCATCCGCATACCGAATAACTAGGAAGTCAATAAATGCATCACATGGGATGGGAGGATCTAGGAGGCCCTCTTGCACGGCTTTATTCAAATAACTTGGAGAAAATCAGCAGTAAGTACAAATAATAGAGGTGAAAGAGGATCTTCTTGTCTAACACCTCTTCTGCAATAGAATTATTTACCATGTACTCCATTTAGAAAGACAGCATAGGAACCAGAATTCAGAATAATTTCTATCCATCTAGTCCATTTTTTACCAGAACACCTGGCGGTAAGAATTTCCATTATTGTTGAGTGTTCAATTTTATCAAAAGCTTTCTAAAAATATAGTTTTAAAACTAGAATATCCTCATTTGATTTGTGACGTTGAAGTAAAACATGCGCCGAAAACATGATCTACTAAAAATGGTCAGATATTTTTTTTAGAAAAAATAGGATTAAACTTTCACCATAGGATCAAAAATGTCGAAATCCACGCGAGAAAACAAACGTGGAGTGAAACGCGTTGCAGTCGCTAAATCGAAATGAAGCAGGTTGTCACACGGCGTCAAGCATGCTGCAATGTCATTGACACTTTTCCATCTGGTCCACGGCCACAAACTGCAAGCCCACACCCGGTGCTAGGACGATCTATTCTGTCCAGGGCCGTTTGAAACGGTTCATGCGGACCGGCGAACAGGCTGCGCACGTTTTATGAGGGTCACCCAAATGAATCGATATGTCTGCTCTAACCCATCCGTTTATCAAATTTGAAAAATGGATGCATCGGCGCGGACGCTGCGTGGATTGTGTTGTTGTCCGCTCATAGGACGTTGAGCGTTGTTTGTAAGTGTCACATCACACTAATAAATTGATTCATTAGGATCCCACAACCAGTTACAAAAGGCTCGCATCTAAACACAAAAAGAAACAACGGTTGCTACTAGGCTGCCCCTACACGTCAACTCCTTGCCGCCCACGACATCGTCTCCGTCCACGGCCGCCCGTGCAGCCCGTATGGCTTCTTCCTGGCGGTGTTCGTGCGCGCGCTGGAGATCCGGCGGCATTGGGCCTGACGGCTGGCCAAGGCGGCGGTGATCTCGACTTCCCACTGCACGCTCCTCTCCTCCTCTGCTGCCACCACCGCATCGACAGTCGCCGTTGCAGCCCTCTCCGCCTCAACCGCTGCTTCCACCACCGCCTATGTTGCGTCAGTCGCCGCTGCCACCACAGCCAACACCGCATCGCGCACATCCCCAGCCGTCATGACCGCCCTCGTCGCTGCTACCTCGTCGCGCTGCCGACGGACGAGGTCTCTAGCGGCCCTTTGCAGCCGCCGCGGACGCTTCCTCCTCCTCCTTGCCAAGGAGGGCCCAAGCCATAGCTGAGGCCACCGCCTCCGCCACGCGCCCCTCCTCATCCGCATCATCGGCGACGCGGTAGGCCTTGTCGCGCGCAGCCTCCATGTGTGTCGCATTGGCGATAGCATCGACCGGTACTGCCTCCGTCGCCTCTCTGATCGCCGACGCAATGCGACGACGCTCTTGCATGACGATGGTGGCGGCATCGCGTGCCGCCGACTCTGGTGACGCGTAAAGCACACGCCCGTTGGGAATCCCAAGTGGAAGGTGTGATGCGTACAACAGCAAGTTTCCCTCAGTAAGAAACCAAGGTTTATCGAACCAGTAGGAGTCAAGGGCCACGTGAAGGTTGTTGGTGACGGAGTGTAGTGCGGCGCAACACCAGGGATTCTGGCGCCAACGTGGAACCTGCACAACACAATCAAAGTACTTTGCCCCAACGTAACAGTGAGGTTGTCAATCTCACCGGCTTGCTGTAAACAAAAGATTAAATGTATAGTATGGAAGATGATGTTTGTTTGCGAAGAACAGTAAAGAACAAGTATTGCAGTAGATTGTATTTCAGATGTAAAAGAATGGACCGGGGTCCACAGTTCACTAGTGGCGTCTCTCCGATAAGAAATAGCATGTTGGGTGAACAAATTACAGTTGGGCAATTGACAAATAGAGAGGGCATAACAATGCACATACATATCACGATGATTACTATGAGATTTAATCAGGACATTACGACAAAGTACATAGACCGCTATCCAGCATGCATCTATGCATAAAAAGTCCACCTTCAGGTTAGCATCCGCACCCCTTCCAGTATTAAGTTGCAAACAACAGAAAATTGCATTAAGTATGGTGCGTAATGTAATCAACACAAATATCCTTAGACAAAGCATTGATGTTTTATCCCTAGTGGCAACAGCACATCCACAACCTTAGAACTTTCTGTCACTGTCCCACATTCAATGGAGGCATGAACCCACTATCGAGCATAAATACTCCCTCTTGGAGTCACAAGTATCAACTTGGCCGGAGCCTCTACTAGCAACGGAGAGCATGCAAGAACATAAACAACACATATATGATAGATTGATAATCAACTTGACATAGTATTCCATATTCATCGGATCCCAACAAACACAACATGTAGCATTACAAATAGATGATCTTGATCATGATAGGCAGCTCACAAGATCTAACATGATAGCACAATAAGGAGAAGACAACCATCTAGCTACTGCTATGGACCCATAGTCCAGGGGTGAACTACTCACACATCAATCCGGAGGCGATCATGGTGATGAAGAGTCCTCCGGGAGATGATTCCCCTCTCCGGCAGGGTGCCGGAGGCGATCTCCCGAATCCCCGAGATGGGATTGGCGGCGGCGGCGTCTCTGGAAGGTTTTCCGTATCGTGGCTCTCGGTACAGGGGTTTTCGCGACGAAGGCTATAAGTAGGCGGAAGGGCAGCGTCGGTGGAGGCACGGGGGCCCCACACCATAGGGCGGCGTGGGCCCCACCCAGGTCGCGCGGCCCTGTGGTGTCGGCGCCTCGTCGCCCCACTTCGTAACCCCTTCGGTCTTCTGGAAGCTCCGTGGAAAAATAAGACCGTGGGCGTTGATTTCGTCCAATTCCGGAGAATATTTCCTTTGTAGGATTTCTGAAACCAGAAACAGCAGAAAACAACAACTGGCTCTTCGGCATCTCGTCAATAGGTTAGTGCCGGAAAATGCATAATAATGACATAAAGTGTGTATAAAACAAGTGAGTATCATCATAAAAGTAGCATGGAACATTAGAAATTATAGATACGTTTGAGACGTATCAAGCATCCCCAAGCTTAGTTCCTACTCGCCCTCGAGTAGGTAAACGATAACAAAGATAATTTCTGAAGTGACATGCTATCATAATCTTGATCAATACTATTGTAAAGCATATGCGATGAATGCAGTGATTCGAAGCAATGGTAAAGACAATGATTAAACAGCTGAATCATATAACAAAGACTTTTCATGAATAGTACTTTCAAGACAAGCATCAATAAGACTTGCATAAGAGTTAACTCATAAAGCAATAGATTCTTAGTAGAAAGCTTTGAAGCAACACAAAGGAAGATATAAGTTTCAGCAGTTGCTTTCAACTTCAACATGTTTATCTCATGGATAATTGTCAACACAAAGTAATATGATGAATGCAAATGAGCAAGTATGTAGGAATCAATGCACACAGTTGACACAAGTGTTTGCTTCTAAGATAGGAGGAAGTAGGTAAACTGACTCAACATAAAGTAAAAGATAGGCCCTTCGCAGAGGGAAGCATGGATTACTATTTTTGTGCTAGAGCTTTTCATTTTGAAAACATAGAAACAATTTTGTCAACGGTAGTAATAAATCATATGTGTTATGCATAAGACATCTTATAAGTTGCAAGCCTCATGCATAGATTACCAATAGTGCTCGCACCTTGTCCTAATTAGCTTGGATTTTCATGCATTATCATTGCACAACATATGTTTCAACCAAGTGTCACAAAGAGGTACCTCTATGTCGCCTGTGCAAAGGTCCAAGGAGATAGATCGCATTTGATTTCTCGTTTTTGATAGATCTCAACTTAGGACATCCATACCGGGACAACATAGACAACAGATAATGGACTCCTCTTTAATGCATAAGCATTCAACAACGAGTAATATTCTCATAAGAGATTGAGGATTAATGTCCAAGCTGAAACTTCCACCATGATTCATGGCTTTAGTTAGCGGCCCAATGTTCTTCTCTAACAATATGCATACTCAAACCATTTGATCATGATAAATCACCCTTACTTCGGACAAGACGAACATGCATAGCAACTCACATGATATTCAACAAAGGTGTAATAGTTGGTGGCGTCGCCTGAAACATGGTTACCGCTCAACAAGCAACTTATAAGAAATAAGATACATAAGCTACATATTCTTTACCACAATAGTTTTTAAGGCTATTTTCCCATGAGCTATATATTGCAAAGACAAAGAATAGAATTTTAAAGGTAGCACTCAAGTAATTTACATTGGAATGGCAGAGAAATACCATGTAGTAGGTAGGTATGGTGGACACAAATGGCATAGTTTTTGGCTCAAGGATTTGGATGCACGAGAAGAATTCCTCTCAATACAAGGCTTAGGCTAGCAAGGTTGTTTGAAGCAAACACAAGTATGAACCGATACAGCAAAACTTACATAAGAACATATTGCAAGCATTATAAGACTCTACACTGTCTTCCTTGTTGTTCAAACACCTCACCAGAAAATATCTAGACTCTAGAGACACCAATCATGCAAACCAAATTTTAACAAGCTCTATGTAGTTCTTCATTAATAGGTGCAAAGTACATGATGCAAGAGCTTAAACATGATCTAAATGAGCACACTCAAGACATTATACCAATTACCACATGAAACATTTTCTGTTTCCAACCATAATAATGATGAACGAAGTAGTTTCAACCTTCGCCATGAACATTAAAAGTAAAGCTAAGAACACATGTGTTCATATGCAACAGTGGAGCGTGTCTCTCTCCCAAACAAAGAATGCTAGGATCCGATTTTATTCAAACAAAAAAAAAAACATACAGACGCTCCAAGTAAAGCACATAAGATGTGACGGAATAAAAATATAGTTTCACTAGAGGTGACCTGATAAGTTGTCGATGAAGAAGGGATGCCTTGGGCATCCCCAAGCTTAGATGCTTGGGTCTTCTTAAAATATGCAGGGCTGAACCACGGGGGCATCCCCAATCTTAGACTTTTCACTCTTCTTGATCATATTGTATCATCCTCCTCTCTTGACCCTTGAAAACTTCCTCCGCACCAAACTCAAAACAAACTCATTAGAGGGTTAGTGCATAATCAAAAATTCACATATTCAGAGGTGACATAATCATTCTTAACACTTCTGGACATTGCACAAAGCTACTGAAAGTTAATGGAACAAAGAAATCCATCCAACATAGCAAAACAGACAATGTGAAATAAAAGGCAGAATCTGTCAAAACAGAACAGTCCGTAAAGACGAATTTTTATGGGGCACTTAACTTGATCAGATGAAAAAGCTCAAATTGAATGAAAGTTGCGTACATATCTGAGGATCACGCACGTAAATTGGCAGATTTTTCTGAGTTACCTACATACGGAGCTGCTCAATTTCGTGACAGTAAGAAATCTGTTTCTCGCTGAGTAATCCAAATCTAGTATCAACCCTACTATCAAAGACTTTACTTGGCACAACAATGTAATAAAATAAAGATAAGAAGAGGTTGCTACAGTAGTAACAACTTCCAAGACTCAAATATAAAACAAAAGTGCAGAAGTAAAATAATGGGTTGTCTCCCATAAGCGCTTTTCTTTAACGCCTTTCAGCTAGGCGCAGAAAGTGTGAATCAAGTAACATCAAGAAATGAAGCATCAACAGAGGGGGTTGGAGTTTTATCAACTATGCATTGTATCTTATCTATGTAAGTTTCAGAAGCCCCTTTTTCATTACTCTTAGGCTTGCTATTCTCATGAAACAAATTTTCAGGAACAAGCCAAGCATAGTTATTTTCTAGAGCTTCATGCATTCCTAGGAGCTTACTAGGTATCGGTACTTTAATCTCCCCACCATCATTAACATTATTAGTGTACTTTATTCTATCCATGTCCATCTTTTCAAGTGTTCTTGCAAAATCGGTGAAAAGACCAAGCCTCTTATGCTTAATAAAAACTTTTCTAGCTTCTTTAGCTATATCACCAAATTCTCTAAGAAGGACATCTAAAACAAAATTTCTCTTTTCTCCCATTTCCATATCAGAGAGTGTAAGAAACATATGTTGGATTATAGGATTGAGATTAACAAATCTAGTTTCCAACATGTGTATTAAACAGGCAGTAGCACTTTCATAAGTAGGAGCAACTTTTACCAAGGGTGTATCTTCAAAATCTTCATCCATACTAACATGGGTGAAAATGCTTCTATATTATCTCTTCCAATGATAGACCCTCGTCCTACCGGTATGTCTTTCAGAGTGAACTTAGGAGGAAACACGATAAATAAACAAAAGGTAAATAAAGTAAATGCAAGTAACTAATTTTTTGTGTGTTTTTAATATGGAGAACGCAAACAAGACAGTAAATAAAGTAAAACTAGTAACTAATTTTTTTGTATTTTTGATATAGAGAACAAACAAAGCAGTAAATAAAATAAAGTATAGCAAGACAAAAACAAAGTAAAGATATTGGATGTGGGAGAGTCCCCTTGCAGCGTGTCTTGATCTCCTCGGCAACGGCGCCAGAAATTTTGCTTGATGACGCGTAAAGCACACGCCCGTTGGGAACCCCAAGTGGAAGGTGTGATGCGTACAGCATTAAGTTTCCCTCAGTAAGAAACCAAGGTTTATCGAACCAGTAGGAGTCAAGGGCCACGTGAAGGTTGTTGGTGACGGAGTGTAGTGCGGCGCAACACCAGGGATTCCGGCGCCAACGTGGAACCTGCACAACACAATCAAAGTACTTGCCCCAACGTAACAGTGAGGTTGTCAATCTCACCGGCTTACTGTAAACAAAAGATTAAATGTATAGTGTGGAAGATGATGTTTGTTTGCGAAGAACAGTAAAGAACAAGTATTGCAGTAGATTGTATTTCAGATGTAAAAGAATGGACCGGGGTCCACAGTTCACTAGTGGCGTCTCTCCGATAAGAAATAGCATGTTGGGTGAACAAATTACAGTTGGACAATTGACAAATAGCAGAGAGGGCATAACAATGCACATACATATCACGATGACTACTATGAGATTTAATCAGGACATTACGACAAAGTACATAGACCGCTATCCAGCATGCATCTATGCCTAAAAAGTTCACCTTCAGGTTAGCATCCGCACCCCTTCCAGTATTAAGTTGCAAACAACAGACAATTGCATTAAGTATGGTGCGTAATGTAAGCAACACAAATATCCTTAGACAAAGCATTGATGTTTTATCCCTAGTGGCAACAAGACATCCACAACCTTAGAACTTTCCGTCACTCGTCCCAGCATTCAATGGAGGCATGAACCCACTATCGAGCATAAATACTCCCTCTTGGAGTCACAAGTATCAACTTGGCCAGAGCCTCTACTAGCAACGGAGAGCGTGCAAGAACATAAACAACACATATATGATAGATTGATAATCAACTTGACATAGTATTCCATATTCATCGGATCCCAACAAACACAACATGT